>NC_077234.1:13445163-13745163 GCF_027887165.1 Monodelphis domestica | reverse complement strand
TGTCATTTTCAATCTTTTTCTGGATGGCTGAAAGTGTTCTTGTAAAGTAAGGCATGGAAAAGGGGCTGCTGGCTGCAGTTTCTTCCCTGGGCCCTAAGAGTAATCAAGCTGGTGGAAGGGTTGCTATTGGAGGGGGGCAGGGGGGTCCCAGGTTTGGTCACGTGTGGCCTTTGAGGTAGAGCTAGTAGCAGAGGGAAGAAAGAAGAAAGGGAAGAAGCAGAATTTGCATTGGTAAGCACCTTCCTGCTTTGCCAAATCTCACGCTCAGCTCTCGCTTCTCCAGAGCTTGGCTATAGTTTCCCGCATCGCTCTTTAGACATTTTCCAGGAGGAAACATTCTGATATCTCCCTGGGTCCATTTTTTAAATGTGAACAAAGCAACCCCTGCCTTCCCGTGTGCAAAGATTTGACCAAACTTTCGCCATTGAATAGCTGCGAGCTTTAGAAAAGAACCAAACTAGAACGCAGTTCATTGTAGGTGCCAAGGGTTGGGGGTACAAATTAGAAAGAGTCTGCCCTCGAGGAGCTTCCAATCAAATGGGAGAGGACAACCCCAGACACCAAAAAGCATCAGGAGACTCTCTTATACGGAGAAGCTTGTATGACATAGTTTCAAAAGGGACCCCCAAATCATCTTTTTTCTCCCCTTCCCCAATACGGGGGTCGGTATTTGCTGAATTTGTGTGTGTTTCGGTAAACTATACAAAACAAGCTGATTTTAAAATTCTTAGATGACATTGAGTCTCTCTTTTTTTGTGAGAGGTCATGGCAGTTGTATGAGGGCAGCCACTGTCACATGCAGATGCAGGGATGGGAGGAAGCATTATACCTACATGCTTACATACATGTGAAGAGAATAATCACTCCCCTTAGTAATTTTATGCCCTTAGGGAAGCAATCTGGAGCAGTGAACAGATGACTGGATTTGGAATCTTAGGATCTGAGTTCAAATTCTGACTTTGCCACTCAACTATGTGGTCTTTGGCTAGACATTTAGGTTCTCTGTGCCTCAGTTTCTCCATAACTTAAATGAGGAGATGTGACAAGATAATCAAAGATCTCTTCTGGATCTAAATCTGGGATACAACTTCTGTATGAAGCAAATCTGGTATTCCAAACCAGAACTTGGAGCTCTAGGCTTATTTAGACTTTGGAAATAATCACTCACAGTCTAAGTTAAGCAAAGGTGTTCTAGCATATAAGAGGGTGGTGAGACCTGGGTTTATGTATAATTTGTCACTTACTATATAGTACAGAGCAACTAGTTAGTTCAGTGGATAGAGTACTGGGCCTGGAGTTAGGGAGACTTGAGTTCAAATCTAAGTTCAAATCACACTAGCTATGTGACCCTGGGCAAGTCACTTAACCTTTGTTTACCTTAAGCCACTGGAGAAGGAAAGTACAAACCACTCCAGTGTCGTTGCTAAGAAAACTCCATGGACAGCTAGGTGGCTCATGGGAGAGAGAGTACTGGGTCTGGAGTCAGGAAAGATTTATCTCATTGAGTTCAATTCTAGCCTCAGAAACTTACAACTATGTGACCCTGGGCAAGTCACTTAGTCCTATTTGCCTCAGTTTCCTCCTCTCTAAAAGGATCTGGAGAAGGAAATGGCAAACCACTCCAGTATCTTTGCCAAGAAAACACTAAAGGGGGTTGTGACGAGTAGTAGTACATGACTAACAATGATGAAACAATACAGTACACTGAAGGAAATTATGTCACCTGTCCATCAGATTTTGTCCACCTGTCTATTGGAGGCATTGTGAAAGGTTCAATTTGTACTTGGACTCAATTCTGAATCCAAACCCTGCTTCTGTGTAACCTTGAATTTCTGACTTACTAGGACAAGCTAAAAGGATGGAGTTGTTGATGACAGAGAAGAGAAGGTTGGACATACACGATGGCCATCTTCTTGTATTTAAAAAGGTGTTGTGTGGAGAAAGGATTCGATTCATTTTATTTGGTCCCAGGGCAAAACTAGGAGCAAAAAAAAAATCAGAATTACAAAAATGCAAAAAAGCATTAATGCAGGAAAAACTATCCAAGTTACAAGCTGCTCCAAAGGGGGATGGGAGTCCTAAGGAGGCATCCAAGTCGTCACTCACTGGAAATTCTCAAGCAAAGTTTGGATGTCCAGTTGTCACGATGGTGGATTTGTGAGTACGAGGTGTAAGATAGATGCTTGCCTCCACTTTCAAGTTCTCTCTGATTCTCTGACCCTGGAAAATTTACTACAACCTCTCTGGGGTTCATATGAGGTCCAATGAGGAGGCAGTATCTTTGCATGTAATTCTCATACAAGATGAAGGGTGATCATTAGGTCACATAATGGGGTAGGACCTTAGTGGCAAAGAATGTCTAACTTGTTCTTTCACCAGATAGATTTTTTTTAAAGCAGATGTTCTCCTAATGAATTGCGAATGCTTTTCATGCACTATTAGGAAACAAAAATAAAATAACTTTGAAGTAACTTATTTTCTGCATTTGGCTCTTTAAAAAATATTTAATTGAAATAATTTCTAAGAATATTAATTACAACCTAATTTTAGTATTTAAAAAGAGGCTCACCTAATCTCTCCTCCAGTGCTATAGAGGATATTGTAAGTCAACAATTCAACGATTCAGGAATATAATCTAAAGAGCCATCCAAACTATTTTAACATATGGCTACGTTTATCCATTAAGGTTCTATTAACATGACTAATAGAGTTGACAGCTGGGTGGTACAATGGATAGAGTAAAGGATTTGGAATAAGGAAGATCCAAAATCAAGTATGGTCTCCGATACTTACTCTGGACTCTACCTGTCTCAGTTTCTCCTCTGTAAAATGATGATTATAAGAGTGTCTGTCTCCCATTGTTGCTGGGAGGGTCAAATGAAAGGACATAGATATAGAAGGGGAACCTCCACTTCCAAAGCCGGTGATCACACCTGGTTTTTTGAGGATTAGAAAAATTAAGGGTGCTTTTATTCCTATTACATATTGCTGGAGAAAAAGGAACTTAGCAAGGTGAATGATGGTGGAAGACTGTTGATTTTGTGTTTTATTAAATACTACTTAGGTTTTATCAGAGGAGAGAGGAAGGATAGTGTTCAACAATTAAATGTAATGAGAATAGAGCATAAAAACTTTGGGGAGACAATGCTGTGTTAGTCCATTAAGTATTTGTTAATATGATTTATAGCATATCTTATCATGTCATCCCATGTCATGTCATACCACATCCTATTATATTATACCATGCCACACCATGTCATATCATATCATATCACATCATCCCATCCCATCCCTTACCATGCCATGTCATATCATACACATGATATCCTATGTAATCATACATGTAATATCACATCACATAACATCACAGCACATCATAGACCACATCAGATCACATCATAACACATCATATCATATCATTATGATCTTCCCAACTCCTAACAGAGAGAGCCTGAGATTACCAGTCATTTCTTCACTTACTGTGTTGGGAAATCCCTTCTCACCCCTGCTGCCTATAGAGCAGCTAAAGAGACTCAATGCTTTTTTCTACTCCAAATTGTAGAAGATTGGAAGATAGAGAACAAGGAAGCACTTCCTTTTGCTTGATTTTTCTCCAAGAATGGAAACATCAAGAGACAGTCATTGCTCTCTAACCAACAAGAAGGAAAAGGAGAACAAAAGCGATTAGCCTCCTCGAGCTTCTCCCCCTACACTTATATTCTAGTCATTCCACCCTCACCTGATCATGTTCCTTCTTGCTAGACCTGTTCAGCACCTCCTCTTTGAAAATTGGGGCCAGCATCATAATTTCAACATTTGGAACTCTAACTAGCCTGCAGATTAATTTAGGGGTTTCTTTTCTAAGGTACAGTTTCGTTTTGAATCAGACATTCTGTCCTGTTCAATCCAGAAAGTCATTTCTTGAATCTAATGAATATGATTTATTAGGACCCAATTTTATATATATATATATATATATATATATATATATATATAGAGAGAGAGAGAGAGAGAGAGAGAGAGAGAGAGAGATGGATAGATGGATGGATGGATGGATGAATGGATGGATGGATGGATAGACAGACAGACAGACAGACAGACAGACAGACAGACAGACAGACAGACAGATAGATAGATAGATAGATAGATAGATAGATAGATAGATAAATATTGGCAAGAGTCGAAAATGAAAGAGGTCAGCTAGGGCTCTTCCCTGTTCTATACATCTAGAAGTTTTTGAATATAATTGCAATATTGTCTTGGATGACTGATGAAGAAAGATCCTAAAGAAGGGATTGAAGAAGTAATGCATCACAGAAGAAAACCGAAGTCAAGACTAGAAATGATTATTTGGATAATTCAGCTCAAAGCTAATGTTCACCCCAATGACATGGGCAAATCCATTGAAAAATGTTTTGTTACACGCATGATGACTAATTATCATAAATTCCTAGTTCATTTTATGAGCATAGACATGAACTGCTATTTGGCTCAATGGAAGCATAATATCCCAATTCCTTCCTCCTTTATTTAATCCTTGTTTCAAGAGCACAAGTCCCGATGTGCAGATGTTGTAATTATCTCTCACACAGATATAAGTCATCTACAGGTTAGCAAAATTACTTGGGTGTATTTGCCTGAAAGCTATCAGCTATTTTTTAAAAGATCACATTCTTGGGGTTGACTCAGACTTGGTAGAGAAGATTAGAACTTTTTCTTAAACTAAAGAAAAAACATTGGCTAATCACTATTGTTTGAAGAACAAAACAGAATCAAATGAAATATATTGTCAACTCCAGATGATGAGGTATTGATATTTTAACGAGTAAATAAGAGCATGATCAAGAGAAGAATGTTAGCCAAGAGACAATTGACAGGGAGGTTATGAAATTAGCCCATTAGGACATATATTTTGGATAAGGATATAAAAAGAAAAATCAACTGAACAGTAGGAAACAAGACTGAATTTAACAGTCTGATGTTAACTCAAATTGGTAGTTCTTTAAAGGTATTTTCTTTTTTCAGTAGATTTTTTCTTTATCTTTCTAATTCTGGAATTTTATAATTATGTAGTTTGTCGAGTCCACATTTAGATTCCTTTTTATTGGTGTCATTTATATTCTCCTAAATTATATGAGTGCTCCCTGTGTCTCTCATTGTGCAAACTTTTCTTTAATTAGATATATGATTATACTGTCAAACTTTTCCCCACTTCTTTTCAGTATCCTATCTTCTGTGGGCCTCAGTTTCCTCATTTATAAAAATACAAAAAACAATCTCTGAAGGTTGTTATGAAGACATGAGATAATGTTTTGAAGCAATTTGCAGACTTTTAAAGGTTAGGTATTACTGAAATTTAAAAAAATTAAAGTTGGCATTGATAGGTATTTGGAAGGAGGAAGCTCCCTTATATACACTGTTGGTGAAACTGTGAACATGTAGAATCTTTTTGGAAAGTTACAGGATTAAGTGATGAGCTCCAAAACTGTTCATACTCTCTGACCCAGTGATTCCATTCAGTTTAGATTCTAAGGATGTTATTGATAAAAGAGAGAATGATATATTGGCGGGAAATATCTTTAGAGTATTACTTTTAAGATCAGAAACTGGAAACTATCCAGTTATCAATCAAGGAATGGGTAAAACATTATAGCAAAACATTGACTATAATGTCAATGAGCTTCATGAAACATTGTTATACCAGAAGAAGAATGAAACATGAAAGCTAAAAAGGAATCTGGAAAGACTGATACCAAGTGATTGAGATTGAGGAAAATCGCATTTCTTCAGAATGTCATTGAATCCCACGGAGGAGGTCCTTTCTTATTCCAGCTTTGATGTCAAATATTTTATTTATGTTTTTTTTTTATTTCAAAGAGACGTTTTAGTTATCAGATTCCTCCAAACAAGTATCTTCTGGGTGTATGTTAAGATTATGCAGGATCTCTGATAGATATAAGTACAGATGACTGACTTCAGCAATCCTCTACAGACTCATCCTTCCATCACTAAATAACAAAATAAAGCACTAGGTAATGATATTATTAATAATAGTGCTTGTATAACGTTTAAGTTTTTCAAAGTATTATTTCTATAAATATACACACAGAGAGATACATAGTCTGCTAAAAAGAGTCTGAGGCCAAATTTGAACTCAGGACTTTTTGACCCCAAGTCCAAATCTTAAGTTCACTGCACAACTTCTCACACAGTAGATATTTAATAAAGTCATGTCACTTGATTATTAATATCAAGCAAAGCACAAAGTAGAAACACACAATCACCAAAATTGCTCCTCTGATCATAGAGGAGGTCCTATTCCAATTCTAAAGGCAGGGGATTATCCTATAGACAGAAAATTTCTCCACATGCTTCTATCTATGGAAAATTTGCCAGATCTTAGATTCATATCTTTTTTTCATTTCTTTTCTTCTTTTTTTAAAGGAAACCAGCTAAATACTGCAGGTCCGCCCATAATTGTGCTTTTCTCCTCCCTAATACGCCAAATAAAGTCATCACCCTACTCTTTTTATCCATTTTATTTTGTATTTAATTTTCTGGATAAGCAGTTTTGCTTTGTTTAGATTTTTCCCCAAAAATAGCATGTAAGTTCTTCAAAGTCAGATTTTGTTTTGGTCTTTATATTGCCAGTGATTGGCACAAAATAAATGGTTGTTAAGTGGATGAAAGAGTAAGAGTTCTCATTCTGCATCAGTTTGATGGCATCTACTCTCCACACCTTTCAAAAGAAATTGCGTCAAATCTCTTGGGTCAACATGAACTGTGAACCCAGCACTGACAGTTTACTCAGAAGAGTAGCTAGGCCAATAACTCACTTAATGAAAAACTAGATCGTCATCTATCATTGAGCTGTATAGTAAAATCAAAGAGCCAAAGCTGACAACATTAAACACACTTCCCATGATTTCCCCTCATCACAGGGATTTCATAGGTTGTGAATTTATTCATCCAGTGGTAGAACCATGCCACATAGATCCTGGGGCATAATTTTGAAAAGCATAATGAAACTGTGAATTGTAGGCAGAAAGTCAGCTTTGGAGTCAAGAGACATGGGTTTGAGTTCTGCTTCTGACATAACTATAGGACCATGAATAGCTCGCAACCTGGAAATTCCTTTAAGCACTTTTTTCTCTATGTGCGTGGGATGGTTCAAGGTTGCTGATCTACATTGGTGAAGACAGTTCTCCTACTCAAGTTCTATAAGTCAACAAAAGCACAGGTGTGGACCAATAAATAACCCAACAGAAAGTATAATGGAAGTCATTACTTGAAATTGAAATCTAAATATTGACTATTATATTTTTTTATTTGGGAAAATGGCAGCCATGGTGGAATATATAATGAAGCAAGTGACTACCCCCCCCTTTGCCTTTTCTTGAGTAATAACCTTATCTAGATGTTTGTATTATTTTGGCTTCATATATGGTTCCTAATTTAAAATTTAAAGCAATATGAAAGGGTCTCTTTTTATCACAACCAAATAAATTTCTATATAGACAGAAGCATAATATCTCAGAGTTTGAATGGACTTTAGTGTCTACTTAAGCCACTAAGCTCCCACCCAGTGTAGTAATTCTCTATCTGAGATGACTTACAAAATATATTCAACTTGGAGTTAGAAGTTCACAAGCATGTTTTTGTAATTGGGAAAGAAACAGACATTCATGTATTATTCATTTTAGAATTTATTCACTGAAGTTACTCCATGGTCCTTGTGAGCAATATGGATCTGGGTCAAGGTCTCTCACCTCCAGTTGTAGCAAATCATACCAACTAAATGGGGAATAAAGGCAGAACTCAAATCATTCCTTAATCCTGCCTCTACTGAACTTCGTTGCATTTATGGTTGGACTTAATAATTAATTGTTCACCAGGGATTTAATTTCTAAATCCCAAAATGAATTACTGAAGTAAAATGGAATTTATGGTAGTTTATTTTATAATAGAGGGAAGATATTAAAGAAGAGATAAAAGAAGAGAGAGAGAGAGACAGAGAGACAGACAGAGAGACAGACAGAGAGAGCTTCCTCTGACCCAAGTAGCAATTCTAAGACCCCAGCCAGGGAATCTGAAGACAATGGAACTTTCCTGGAGGCTCTCGCCTCCAGAAAGAGCAAGGAAGTCAGCCTTTACACTCACCACAGTGACTGTCTAAAAGGAAAAAAAGTCTGAAGTCTCCTGCACGAGCTGCTCCAGGGTTGAGTTCCACAGCCAAGTGTCCCTCTTTACTCCAAGTCCAAGTGTCTGTCTTTTCAAGTGTGTCTCTGTTTCCACTTTTAAAGACCTTTTTCTCTTGTGTCACTTCCCCTAAATTTTACATTTAGCAATCACAGTCGATGCTCCACTCCAGGACTGCCCACTCTTTCACATGTGGGTCACAGACCTCCCACTCAATGTATGAAATGGGTGTTCCCACCTTTTTTGTGGTTAAAATCCAAAATGGGTAGATCTCCATACTCAACTTTAAGTACTGTGCTTTACACTTTGGGGATTAAAATCTAAAAATAGACAGGGGAATTATCATTTAATCTTCACAATCAAAGAAGAGATAAGTACCTTCATTGCTACAATCAGGAGAGAGACAAATCCAATCTTCACAACTTCCACATCTCCTTATATATACTTTGCCTTTTCACTTTCTTCATTTTTTAGTCTCTTCCTTATTTTTGCCTTCTCACTCTTGCTCACCCCCAAATATTCCATCAGTTACCAAATTTTACCATTCTACCTCCACCACATTTTTTCTCTCTATTCACATCACTTCTTGCCTGGACCATTCCAATGCCTTCCTCATTGATCTCCCTGACTTATCTCTGCCCATTTCAATCCATTCTGTGTATAGCTGCTAAAGGATTGTACACAGAAATATGGTCATTTTACTCTCCTCCTCAGTATATTCCAGGGCGGGGGGGGGGGTGCTCTATTGACTCGAAGATAAAACCCTAGACAACATGGCACCACATTACCTTTGCAGTTTCATTGTGCATCATTCCTCTTTCTGAACTCCATGTTCCAGCTTAATTGATGTTCTCTCTGTTCCTTATACAAGATACCTGAGCATCTCCTATGCCTGGAATATACCCCCTCCTCATCTCTACTTATGGATATGCTGGCAATTTGTTTTAAACCATTACCTTCTTCTGTCAGAGCCAATTCTAAGACAGAAGAGCTGCAAAGGTCATTGGTGTTATGGGAGTTGACCAAGGTCACATGGCTAGGAACTGTCTATCTAGCTGCCTAAACTGATAATTAAAAAAAAATGTTACCTTCTGCCTTAGACCCAAATATTAGTAAGGGTTAGGCAATGGGGATTCAGTGAATTACTAGTCACACAGCTAAGAAGTGTCTGAGGCCAGATTTGAACCCATAACCTCCCATCTACAGGTTTGGCCCTCTATCTACTGAACCACCTTGCTACCCAAGTGCTGGTAAATTTTTTAATAACCATCTCTGTGGAAAAAAGTGTATACACAACACACTTTAAAGTTTAATCTACATTATTATCCCTCATTAAATCTAGACAATCAATAAAATAATAAAACCATCCCTGGTTTGTTGTGTTTGCTGATTTCTGAGGCATAGGTGATCTCACTGAAAATTTAATGATCACCTCTCTTGACCCAGCATTTTTTTTCTCTCCCAATGAAAGAAACCTCTTTGGAAACAGAAATACTTTGACTTTTGCCACTGTATTACTAATGATAAGCAATAAAGGTGGTTGAGTGACTTTTATCATCTTGCCACTATCAGTTAGAAATGAAGTTTCCATTATTGTGATAAGATGAGTTAGCACAGTGCAATAGGTAAGTCTTCACTCATAAAATTATAAATGTGATTCAATTAAAATTTGATTTGATACAATCTACATGCATTAAGGGCCAGTAATGTGTTGAGTATAATGCTAAGGATATAAAAGACAAAAGGGATGTGCAAGACCTACATTTTCCAGGAGGAATGCAACTGTTCAACAATGTGATGTCCTGGGAGGCAGAAGTGATGGCTCACAGAAGGGTCACAAAAGGCTTTATGGAGGAGATGGCATTTGAAGTAGACTTGGAAAGAAGGCCAAGATGCAGAGATCTGGACTCGAGAAGATGATGCAGATAGCTTGTGCCAATTCCTGGAGGCAGGAGACAGTCAAGTTCAGAGAAAAGTTAGGTCAATTGGCAGGAAGTGGAGTAATATGGAATTAGGCTGACATGCTGATTTGGGACAGTCTTACAGAATAGGCTAAGGAATTTGCTTTTTATCCTAAAAGAGTGGGGTGCTGGTGAAAGTTCTTGATTTCCCCCAAAAGATTATTTTGGCAGCTGTGTGGATCCTTCTTTGGACAGAAGAGAGACAGAAAACTGGCAATTACAGTAGGATTATTATAGGCTTTTCAACTGATGATTTTGTTGCCTCCAAAATGGTCCAGAGAGCTAAATTTCTTCGTATCAAAGATAATAATATGGTTTCCAAGAGTAGTATTTAATTTCCTGAATCTATTGAAGTTTTATTTATGTCAGAGAGTCAATATATTAACATAAAATGAGCCCCAATTCTGTTATTTCCTCTTGTTTTATTCATTCATTCATTCATTTATCAATATATCCATTTATCTATTTACTTGTTTGCTTGGTTATTGATTGATTGATTGATTCATTTATTAATTTTATTTTTAAGTCTTTACCTTCTGTCTTACTATCAATTCTAAGATAGAAGAATGGCAAGGGCTAGGTAATTGGGATTAAGTGACTTGCTCAGGGTCACACAGGTAGGAAGTATTTATAAAGCCAGATTTATCCCTAGGTCCTCCCCATTCCAAGCCTGGCTCTCAATTCACAGAACCATCTAACTACCCTTCTACACTCTGTTTTATGAATCATTTCTTGTTTTGTTTATGGAACAAGAAGGTTTTTTGATTTGATTAGATAAAACACTCTGAAAACAAATATAATATGTCCTAAAAAATAAAGCATGAAAGACAAAACTACCTGTTTCAGTGTTTTAAGTGCATGGAAAAAGAGATCACCATCCTCATGTCATCCTCATTTAATCAATTAATTCTTAATTGTAAGATATCATATGCACCACTTCTTGGCAAATGTCTCCACTTTCTGAGATATAAGTTTTGCCAGGTAGGGTTAGGTTTTTGCTCCTTTGTTTGTTTGTTTGTTTTTTAACCCTAGATCATGTTGGATCATGTTGTTGACCTTTTTAAATCAAAACTTCAAGCAGGATTCAAAAAATATAAGTAGCGTAAATCCTTAAGCACCAGAAAAGTAGAAGATGTTGATCTGAGCTGCCTTCACTTTCCACCAACTGGAAGCTTTTGTCTGAGAGTTACTCAAAGTCTTGTGACTTGAAGATCCAAAGCAGTTTTTGAATGATTTTGGGACCTTCTTGATTCATTCACCCTATTCAGAAAATCTATTTTATTATCCATGTTATCAAGTAACCCAAAACATTATGGAATTTGCATTAAAAGAAAATGAAACAGACATACTGGAATACACATACAAAGTTAATGTACTTCTCTATATACACAGTACCTAAAAGAAGAGCTCACTTGGCAGAATTCCTCCAATCCTCTCCAAAAGTCATCTTTTCCACATTTGTTCTCTATCAAGCAGAGTAAAGAATCTCTCTCTCTCTCTCTTTTTCTTTCTCTGTCTGTCTGTCTGTCTCTGTCTCTGTCTCTCCCCCCAGTCTCTGTCTCTTTGTCTTTGTTTCTGTCTCTGTATCTCTTTATATCTCTGTGTCTCTCTGTCTGTCTCTTTCATTCTCCCTCTCCCTCTTCTAAGCAAGAACTAACATGCATTTTCTCTAATATTTGGATATTATTTTATCAGTGCAAGATAAGTCCTCTTCAAGTCCTTGGGCAAACTACTCCCATTTTTCCATCTCTTTTTTCCCCCAGTGGGCCAGTACTACTATCTGCCATGCATGCCTTTAAGCAAATACTATTTATTTGCCTCAGCTAAGGTGGGAGAGGGAGGAAGAAGGGAGAAATATCCCTATATCAGCAACAACTTAATGGAGCTTTCAGTCTGTAAATTTTATCATTGTACCAAAATGATTTTTCATTGATAATTTCATGACCCACTGTGTGATCCTAGGCAAGTCACTTAACCCCTCCCCCACCATTGTCTAGCCCTTATCACTCTTCTCTCTTGGAACAAAAACATAGAATTGATCCTAATATGAAAATAAAGGGTTTAGAATTATAATAATAATATTTTTATGAACAAAGAGAATCAATGCATGAATCAACTCCATCTAAATGACAGTAAAACTTTTAATCAATCTTAGTTTCTTATTTACATTTGGAAGCATATGAAAAGTATCCTAAAAAATAACATAAGGCCTTAGAAAAAAGTTGATAAAATTTTTAAATATTTTTCATTAAAGATTCAATATAACTATGACAACCCATTCATCGTCAATTTTGTAAGCAATACATCTCTAGAATATGGCACATATTTTCACTTCAGAATCAAAATAATTTTTGATGCTAATGTAGATTCTTGACTGTGATTTATTGCCAGGGAAATGTGAGGTCATCAGCCTTTTAAATTCACTCCAATCAGCTCAGCCTTTACAATTTGAACAGAATAGAGGAAAATGACAGCAATGGGACAGTATGTTCAGAATGAGTTTTCAAAAGTAGCTTCTTCACAATAGGATCTTTTAGTTCCTTTTCTATTTGAGGAAGTAGAGCCCAGACACAAGGGAAGAGGAACAGTGATAAAAACTAAGAATTAAAATGAGTTTCTGATCATAAGTCAGATGAAAGTTGAACCAAGAGATATGAGAATATAGACAAGAAAAAAGGAGAGAGAGAGAGAGAGAGATAGATAGATAGATAGAGAGAGAGAGAGAGAGAGAGAGAGAGAGAGAGAGAGAGAGAGAGAGAGAGAGAGAATCATCCCTTAGGCAACTGCAGTCTCCTTAAGGATCCTGACTGATAGAACTGTAGGAATTCCCTGAGGATCAAAGTTTAACTTCCTGTAGCAATATCTCTCTCACCAACCATGGATGATGGGTTGAATAACAGATTAATCCTGGAAATAACTTCTTGATTAAAGACTAAGCTAAGCTTCATGGAAAGTTCAAGAAGCTATAGCCCTCTTCTTTGCAAGAGAGGCTTACAAACCATAGCATTCTGTTGCCATAACCAATTATAGCTCTGTCTACTCTCAATGTAACTCATCTTTGAAGACTAGTTTCTTCATTAAGGTTAGCATTTATATTGATTTTATGAAATTATTACATATACATATAATATAGCATACACATATGCTATGTGAACCATAGTGTATATATCATTGTATAAACATGTACATGTTACTGGTACCTAAACTTTTATAACTGGGTAGGAATATTAATTTAATTCTAACACTTGAAAGATAATTATTATTGGATCCACTAACATGGTGATCAAATGACCATCTGTCAGATGCCCTAACAGAGGTTTGTGTTCATATTTCCATGGTCTGAGAGGTACTTTATAAATATTTGTTGGTTTGAATTGAATTAATAGCATATAATAACTTAAATGTGGATAGAATGAATGACCTCACGTCAGAAATCATGATGCAAGTTTGTGATGCCCTTTTTAATTCTTGATAGGCTTTCCTTTTCTGATTAATACATACTCATTCTAGTTTATAAATAAGTGCATGTAAGCTTTGTTAGCATGAATCAAAACTGTTGATAAAACCAATTTTCTGCACTTTCAGATTTGAGGATCAGGTGTTTAAGACCCATAAAGTCCAACTGAGTTACTACTTATTTTCTCTTCTAATTCTAATTTTTAACTGCTATAAAGATTTGTGATTTGTAATTGGCTAGAGAATCCATGCTCCTGGGTTAAGGAAAAAGTTCATCTGCACTTTATATACATGCAAATGGAAAAGGCTAAATGGTAAAGAAGATTAAGAAGAACCATTCTCTTTAGATACTCTAAATATATTCTCAAAAACTCTCCAGCACCTCACAACTGATATTTATTCCAGTTGATTGGGCACAATTGTGCCACATTCAAAGGAAACATGGCTGTGAAAGCCCACATAGCATTTGATGGAGCTTCATTCTCTTCTATTATCTCCATTGGACACATGTGGATGAGAAATTTGTGGATTCCTAAGGTAGAATCACAACCCAGAAATTGGGTTCTACCAAGAAATGTTTCTATAAAAGAGTTTTTGATCTTAATTATCTTGAAAAGATGTTTGTCACCAGTAAAAATGAAAGAAATGCCTAACATTGCAAAATTTAAGCTGATTTAGTGAAAATATTCTCTTCTTGCTTGTCTTATTCCTAACTAAAAAGATAAAAAATTACTAAGCCTCCTAGCAAAAAGTTTAATACATATTTAATTGAATGAAATGAATATTCATGAAGCATCCCTGTAAATGTAAGATATATTTCTTACCCTCAAGGAACTGATAATCAGGGAAATGTTTTCATGTACGGAACGAAATGATACAGCCTAGAATGTGATGAGGACAAAAGTGATAAAAAAAGAACTTTCAGAATACTTGAGAAAGGATACCTCACTTTCAGATGTGGGAATTATGGAAGGTTATATGAAGGAAGTGGTGCCTGAGCAAGACCTAGAATAAAAAAAAAGATTTTGACAGATAGAGATTAGGAGGAAGCATTTTCCATCCCTCAAAGTGGAGAAGTGGGAGAGACAGACCAAGATCAAAGATCAGTTACTGAACATTTTGGCCAAAATATGGAATCTGTGAGAAAGAGGAGATTGTATAATAGCTGTAGGGAGAAGGAATGAGAAAATGTTAGGAAAGATACAACATGACTAGAAGAAGGAAGAAGGAAGATGAAGAACTATAAAGCTATGAGAGTAGAATGGACAGAGGTAATTGACTCTATCTCATGATTAACCTAGCAATATACATCAAGTGGTCCAAATGTCCCTTCACTAAAGGACATCAGTTAAAGAATGTAGGGATTTTTAGAGGGAATTCTTGTTCAGGTGTGGGCTGGACGTAGATGGTTTCTCAAGTTTTATCTCATGGTCAGATTCAGTGATGATAGACTTTAGAGGTGTAAAACACTTTTCTGACCATTTAATCTAAGGCTCTTTTTTTTCATATAGGAAAAGAGTGTCCAAGCAATGTAAAGTGCTCTGATTACTATACCATATTGTTTCCCATCAGCTAGAATACAATGAAGGAGTAGAAAGATAAAAGATAACTGACAGTTTGCTCTTGGGTTACATGGAAAGATGAAAGTAACATCAATAGAACTAGGAAAGCTGGAATGAGGAGAAAGTTCAGAGTGGATTTCTTAGTTTCAATCATCTTCAAGGCTTCATCCAAAGTTTTGCTTTTGTAGTCTTGAAACTGCAGGGAGGGACCTGAATTTTGGTCTCTCTTGTGCAATTTTTCACTTCCACAAACCTTGGTCTATTTTCTGAAATTTAAAAATATTGAAAGCATTGCAAATATCCATTTTGAGATTTCACATCCTATTTATGGCTTTCAAATAAAAATTAGGAATGACTTTTCCTCATCTGATTAGGCATCATGACTTTTGTATTAACTAAACTGCTAAGGAAGAGTTCAGGATCAGGGCCCTGATTCAAAAGCACATCGGATTATAAAAAGTAATTTGATGATGGCTAGGACTGGAGTCAAGAAATCACTTGGAATCTGTACAATAGAATTCAAAATCTTCATCCAAAATCACAATCAGCTCCTCCAAGAAAATCACTCTCATCAATAATTTGCCATTTTAGAATGGTGACTTTTAGGAAATATTAGAATAATAATCAAACTGTTCATATGTTGGGTATCATATTGCAGAGTAGGGGACCAAATCACATACCCAATGGGGGATCAGCACAGATAAAGGTGTAAGTGGGATTATTAATTCTCAAGAATTGGTAATATGGGTATGGGGAATGCTTTTCTTTTTTCTTTTGGTCAACTCTATTTTTTTAATTTTTACTTTTTTCCAGATGTAATTCTTGAAATCTCTCAGACTTGTGAATGTTAAAAATTTCCCCATCAGGGAATTCTTAATTGGAACAAATTCCCTACTGAGAAACATTCCCCATTTTGATGTGAGAACTCACCAGGATCAGAAATGGGAGGATCTCTACTCCACTGGTACTTAAGAATGCTTTAGGGCAGAAAAACTCCTTGCTAAACAAAGAAAGTACTTGGACCCATGCTTATGGTGGGACAAGGAGTTCTTTGAGCCAGGCCTGTTTTTAGAATTGATACAATGAGATGCTAGGTACCTAAAAGGGTCGGGCACGTTTTGTCTTAATGAGATTAGTTGACTCAGCTGTGTTTTCACTGGTTCAGACTTACTGAGGAGATTTTGTCGACTTAGCAGGAATTCAGATGGGCAGTCCTTTGGAAAGCGTCTACAATGATTGGTAGATGTAGGGACTTAGGGGAGGTGACATGGGAGAAAAACCCCTATATAAGAAAAAGCAGAATCTCTTGAGGTTATATCCTTTTGGAGAAATCCTTTTTGGAGGATCTCTGATGAGGATCGCTTGGGAAGAATCTCTTGAGAGAGGCTCTGGAGAAGGGAAGCTCTTGGAGGACAATCTCTAAGGAGGTCTTGCTGGAGCTCTCTCTGGTGAAGTCAGCTGAGATGGAGCTGGCCTGGTGTCACTAAAATCCTTGTTTAGGCAGACCTTGTGGTGAGTGTTAAAAGACTGACTGACTGATTCTCTCTCTTAAGACTCAGGTCTAGGACATATTGGCTTGAGGCCCTTCATAATTATTCCTTTCCTACTCTTTCTCTCTTTCTCTAATTCCTCATTATATTATTAATTAAAAATCTCTATAAAACCCAATTGACTTGGGTATTTGAATAATTGGAAATATTTCCCTGGCGACCACCTTATATTTGAATTAAAAACCAAGACACTGTAGTGAAACATATTTTCTGCGGTCAAATTTACTCACCCTCTCTTATATCTATCACAATTTATATCTTCCACCATTTTAACTCACTACAGTTTAAGACCTCAACCATTTTAAATCTCACAGTTTATGGCGACCTCACAAAGTTGGTGAGAAACCCTCAAAAGACTTCTGTGAAATCTCTTTCCTTTATCTCTTTGCTTTATTAGTTACATATCAGTCAGTTTTGTTTTCCTTTTTAACTTGACTTCAAATTTACAGCTGCAAGAATGGGTGAGTAAAAAATCTTTTTGATTCTCTTTAAAATTAAGCTGTTTTAGATCTTAGCAACAGGACCCTAAAGTCCTGGCTAGGAGAACTATTTCTAAATCCTTTCCTTTAGGGAACAACTGCCTAAATTAAGATGATTAAGACAAACCTGGGGAAAGTTCTGGCTTTGTTCTTCTCCCTTTAGAAATATGTGGTTACAACCAGTTCACAACATACTTAACAACTGGCTATTCAGCTCCATGACCAACCTTGTAAAATTTGCATTCTTTTTCTCTCTAAAATTTCTCATACCATGGATTTATGGCAAAATATAATCAACATAGTACTCCCCCTTGGGATTTTGATTGTTATAGCTATAATATGGTATTTCTATTTAATATTCTTTTTCTGACATTTTGTAATCCATGTTCTCTCTCTCTCTCCCACCCAAGTATAATGATATAGGTTATATATACATATATATACATATAAATCATATAACATATGTTTCTATTTTCTTAATGTAAAGCCAGACATTGCTTAAACTGAAGAAAAATTCATGGAGGAAATAGGATGTTTTCTTTTAACTCAACCCAATAAATATTTGATCAGCGCCTGCTCTTAGAGAACTGGCAACAGTTTGAGGCAGATATATGTTCAAGTCCTGCCTTAGTCTGGATGATTCTAGGAAGTTTCTTTACCTTCAGTTCTCCAGACAAAGCCTCTAAGATGGCAAGTGTGTAGATTAGTTTCTGACCTAGTAAGATTCTCCCCTGTATCTTTCAATCCTGATAAAATGTCAGGTCCAGGCTTTTTTCTTATAAACTTATTTGTTTGTGCATCTTTTATTTTACTCTGTAGAATATAATCTCTTTGAGATCAAGGCTGTTTCGTTTTTGTCTCTGTATCCTCAACACCAAGTCCAGTGCCTACTCACAAAGGATATTTTATAAATGTTTTTATAGGATTATATCAAATTGGCTGTTTTCAGTAAGGCAGCCTACAGGAAGCAGGGGAAGCAGAGACAAATGTAACCTGAATGATGAGCAAGATAGTATGGAAAACCATACTCTGTGGGAAAAGAGTGAAGGCAGATAGGTAAACAGGATTAGAGCTAATCTCCAGACTCTTGAGGTTTACACCCTGTTCTCTTGAACCTAAGGCAACATTCTCATCAGAAGCAAGACAGCCTTGAGTCAGGTTTATCCTGCTATCTAGCTGTCAATTTTGCCCAGTCATGGGTTGGTTCCAGCAATTTATGTGCTTCCCAAACCTTTCATTATCTTTAAAGTACTTCAAAATACATTGAGTTAGATCCAGTTTAATGAGTAGATCCGTGTGATTCCACAGCAGGATGGGAATCTCTAATCAAAGGGAAAGAAATTGGCAGAAGGAAGGAACTGTCCTACTGTAGGAGAAAGAAATGATGAAAGAAATGAAAATTAAAATTTGTTTTCTTGTTGCTATTTATATAGAGAAGAGAGTTTGGGATTGGACAGTAAGGTAGACCATGAATATGTAAAAGGCATTTTAATGATGAAGCCTAAATATCGAAGATTAAACATTGCAAGGAAAAACAAGTGTCGGTGTTCGAGAAATTGGGAAATTGTTTGCATACCGTCTTCCTGCACGGTCACATATGACCACGTTGAGGAATTATGTTAGCTCAATTGTTGGATAATCCTAAAAGGAGTTGATATTAAGTTAGAAATGACTAAGAAACTGGGGGAACATGTTTCAAAGCTGACCTTTGGGTACAAGTCTTTCCCTGTAAACTTTTGATTTACTCTCCTAAATGGTATTTGATGGCCAGATAGGTTCCCATCTCTTACTGAAAACTTATTGTAACATTAGAAAATGTAAAAAACACTAGAAAACATCAGAATGAATGGACCCTTCATTAAAATGATAAATAATAGAGATCTAAAACCAGGCATCAAGGTCTGTAACCGAGATAATCTAGACAAACATATAAATGAGATCAATTAGAACTCTTTCCAATAAAATCTAGGCTTCTTCTAGGAGACATTTAATGAGAGCTTGTCAGATTCAGCTGAATTGTTTTACACAGTACCCCCTCTCAAAACACTGAAAAAACTAAAATTTCCAAAATCCTAATCATCATCCAAATGCTTGGTTTCTCCAATGCCAAATGTCTAGTTATTTCTTGTTTTATTATGTTTGCATTCATAAGTGGCAGACTTTGGATTTCATGTGCTACAGACAAAAACTATCCTTCCACTTTGCTTCAATGTGTTCCTGGAAATGCTCCCCCAACAGATGTTTTAGTGAAGTGGAATGTATTTTCCCAGGAGAATGAAGTTGTTATTGATCATCGTGTTCTAGAAAAATGTCTTTGCACCTCATAAATCAGAGATGCAAACAAATATGTGTTGCCCAGGCCAAATTCTGTGATTTGTTAGTAAAAAGGAAATCGTGTTCCAGTTCCTTCTATGTTGAATATGTAGGTATTTGGTAATAAGAATATCCAACATTGGCCAAGACCATGTGGTCTCCATGACAGAGAGTATCCACTGTCCAAAACGGAGTCTACATCCAGAAAAGGCTCACAAGTAGCAAGCTGGCCTCTTGATGGTGAATTCCTTGGCTTTGGTGACTTACACGGTGATGAAAAATACAGTCACCCTCAGTCCCCTGACCCCCAACTTGCATGAAACCAGTGCCTTGTTGGAGTTGATATTTACATAACCTTTTAGGACTTGTAAAATGCTTTGTCACATCTCATTTATCCTACTGTAGCCTTGTAAAACAAGTGCTCTAGGGTCTGTTAGCCATATTTGAAAGATGAGGAAACTGAGTCAGCTCAAAGAGATTAAGTGCCTGGCTCAGAGTTACAATATGAGTAATTGATAGAAGTTGAAAAAACAATTCCTTAACCATTGTAGTTATCCAAAGAGGGACTGGTTTGCCTTTGCTTCTTTACATTGAATGAACATATGAAGATAGAGAAAATCAGGGCATCATTCTTAGCAGTGCCATTACAAATTTACATTATGTAATTTCACCAGGACCCACACTGCTTCTAGGTAATCATTCTACTGCCTCATTAGCTCACTATCCCATTCTCCATAGTAGTTCTTCCAAACCTTTTCATCCTTTCTTAAATGTTCCATGACTTCCATTCATCTCACCCTCTCAAACTTAGTATCTTGCCTCATATTTTACAGAAAAAAGTAGTGCTAAAAGGGGAAAAATGCTCCAGCCTTTTATAAGAAGCCTTTCCCAATAACTCGTAATTCCAGTCCCTTCTCTTTGTTAATTATTTCCTATTTATCTCGTATATAGACTGTATGTATCAGTTTGTTGTCTCCCCCATTAGATTGTGAGCTCCTTGAGAACAGAAATGATCTTCTGCTTCATTTATAGCTTCAGTGCCTAGCACAGTGCCTGGCACATAGTAGGCACTTAGTAAATATTGATTGATTTTGTATGTAATGAGTTTTTTCTTTCATTGGAGTTCTTCATGCAAGGCCAGATCACCACTTACATAGATTGCAAATGACCTTCATTTTCTATATTTGTTGGATGACTAGCTACTACAGTTTTTTCCATATGTGAAAGCCTGGGGTTCTATGATAGTATAAATACCATTTCAAGTGGATTGAGGTGAGGGAAGGTGCATTGATAAACTGGAGAATGTCCAGAGAAAAGCAATTAGGATGGCAATCAAACTCAGGTTTGTGCCTTGTATGTTATAGCTGTTAGAAGTTGGGAATATTTAAATTAAAGAATCAAAGATTTTGTGATAATTTCAATCTAAAATATTTGGCCATTGAATATTCACATGGAAGAGGGATTATAGTGAAAAATGGCTCTGCTCTTCCCATTAGAGAGTAGAGCAACAAATTCAAGAGAATTCAGAAGACAGGACAAGCCTTCCTTTTCTGGTTGCCACTCTATCCTCATCATGTTGTGTCACCCCAGCCTCTGATTCCACTTTTCACATTATTTTTGTGCCTCATCTTCTCCCAATAAATTGTAAGCTCCTCAAGGGCAAGGACTGACTTTCTTTTTTCCTATTTGTATCCCCAGAGCTTAGCACAGTGCCTTCCTAGCACATAACAAGAACATAATAAATGTTCATTGCAGTGTATTTCATCAGAAAATTGCAGAGATACAAGTTTAAACTTCATGCAAGGTATGAAAGATAAAACAGATCATTACAATGAGATCAAATTGAAACTGCTTTACATCAGCAAAATTAATTTAACTGGGATGAGGGAAAGGTTCCCTTAAGAAAATTCTTTGTTACTGAATATCACATGGGTTTGATATCTAATATACATAATAATCACTAGTTTTTATATAGTACTTCAAGGACTGTAGAGTACCTTATGTATCACATTTGATCATCCTAACAGCTCTGGAAGATAGATACTGTTATTTTACCCTTTGTGAGGCAACAATGTGAATAGAAAGCTGAACCTAAAGTTAGGAAGACCTAAGTTGAAAACCAGCTTCAGACAATTTCCTAATTTTGTGACCCTGGACAAGTCCCCTGGTCTTTCCCTGACTTGGTTTCAACATCTGTCAAATGGGGATATAAAGAATAGCACCTGTTTCCCAGTGTTATGAAGATCAAGTAAGATAATGATTATAAAATTCTTTGTAAACCTTCACATGCTATATATATTGTAGCTATTATTAATCTGCCCTATTGCCCTCATCTCTACCAATGTCTATTCCTATTATCTAAGCTAAGATGATCTGTTTAGGACAATTCAATTCAGCAAACATTTATTAAGTACCTACTATGTGCTGAACTCTATGCTAAGTACTGGGGACACAAAGATGAAAATGAAACATTCCTTCACCTCAGGGATCACATATTCTGACAGGGAAACCATAAATGCATATATATATAAAACATAAAATAAAGATATATAGATACATAAACACATAAAAATAGAATCAATGATCAACATCAGATAATTTAAAAAAAAATCTTGACCTTCCATCTTAGAATCAATACTGCCTATTGGTTCTAAGGTAGAAGAGCAGTAAGAACTAGGCAATGAGAATTAAGTGACTTGCCCAGGGTCACATAGCTAGAAAGAATCTGAGGTCAAATTTGAACCCAGGACATCCCATTTCTGGTCTTGGCTCTTAGTTCACTGAGTCACCTAGTCATCTAGTCCCATGTCAAATGGTTTTAAAGGGGGAGATCATCAGCCTTTAGAGAGATCATCATGTAGGAGGTGGCATTTGAATTGAGTTTTGAAGGAAATAAGGAAAGAGAAGACATAATATTAAGAAGTATAATTATAATAAATGTCTTTAATAATGTAAAATCACTTCTATCAGAGGTCTATTCCTTTAACAACAAATATGTTTTTAAAATAAATTTTACTACTTCAATAAATTATCTCAGTTTAATATTTATATTTATACATTTATTATATGATTTTTATATTTATATACCATAGAATTATTATTAAACATATAATCGATATTAAATATATTAAGTATTTATTATAATTAATACTATTTTTAATGATCATGGTAATAATGATAGCTCATTTTAAAATAGCATTTAAGGTTTGCAAAATGCTTTCTCTATGTCAACTCATTTGACCCATTAAAATTTACCAAGTCTTTTCTGGGTCAACAACGTACCAAAAAGCCATCTGTCACCTCTATTTTTAAAGTGGGATTCCTCCAAGGGTGATAAGCACGTATTTAAAATTTTAGCCCGCAACGATGAAAAGCTCCTACTTCTTTACTGGTTACTTGCTCTAGTGTGCTTTTGCTTATGAAAGGAAGGCTATATTTGAGCCCTGGATTCTCAATGGGTTGGCAAACAGAGCTGTAATAATTCTAGCTGAATCGTGTGGATGAATAAGGTAGAAAAACTTGCTGCCTTGGGTGAACTGCCATTGGGTGCAGCTGCCATTTTCCCTGAGTCAGTCTAGTAGCCTCTCTGGGACTCAGATAGTTTGGACCCTTCACTTTTACTCTTTCTCCTTTTGCAAACTCCTTCTTCTCCCGGAGCTATTAAAGTCTACCTTGAGCTAAAACTCATGCTGAAGAGACTAAAGCCGACTTCCCAAGAGTGAGCTTTCCTAGCTCAAGAAATGGAGGACCCTGGGGACAGCAGTTCCATTTCCTGAGGAAGCACGTGGAAGATTCATGCTCTTGGCCAAATGGTTCAGAAGGAGAGCTCAAAGGAAACGTTATGGAATCACTGTGTCCTGTTGTTATTGTTCAGTTCTTTCAGGCTTGTCTGATGATTTTCATGATCTAATTTGGGGTTTTGTTGGCAAAGATTCTGGAGTGTTTTGCCATTTCCTTCTCTAGGTCACTTGACAGATGAGGAAACTGGGGCAAACAGGGTGGAGTGACTTGCCCAGGGTGACCCAGATTTTAAGTGTCAGAGGTCTGATTCAAACTGTGGAAGATGTCTTCTGGACTCCAGACCCAGAACTCTAACCATTGCTCCATCCATCTAACTACCCATTGTGTCATAGATGAAGGTGATAACAATATTGATAATAATAATGATAGCATTTATAGGGCTTTAAAGTTCACAATGCACTTTACAAATATGATATTAATTTATCCTCACAATAACCTTGGGAGACAGATATATTATTATTCCAGACTTAACAGATAAGGAAACTGAGGCAGACAATCTTTAAGCGACTTCTTCGGGATCACACAGATAATAGGTGTTGGAGGCTAGATTTGGATTCTAGTCTTTCTCACTTCAAGTCTAGCACCACCCATTGTACTACCGAAGTGCATGACATTTCCTAGACAACGCGATCCTTTGAGATCTGGAGAGAGAAGGACATTCCTGAATGCTGTGCACTTCGAAGAAAGAAGAGGATTATTCCCAGACCATTAAAGGCTGGAATCCTGAAAGAATTAAAGTCATCAGATTTGGGGAGAAAACTTGGGCTTTGCTCTCTCCTGTTAAGCAATCGAGCCAGTTCTGATGCCATTGACATTCCCCGGCATGGTCCATGTCTCTATTTCTACTTGCTTTGTCCTTTATTAATGGAAGAGCGAATGGAGCTGTAGTCTCCATGTGCAGATCATTCTGTCCAAATGAGAAGGATGAAGTTGCTCCAGGGCTCTGACTCTTACCTTCCTACGCAGCCTTCTCATATAGAAAATCTCATGGAGAATCCTGGGGCTCTGTCATTACGCAATACTGGATGTTGCAATCCTATTTCCTCTTTTCTCCTCCCTAGTTTAAAACATAGACACACACACAAAGCACAGGTCTTGGTCCCCACCCTGTAGAACTGGGTCCAGCCTCTTTAAGGGCACAGAGAAGCTCATCATGCTACACTTTCTTGCCTTTCCTCAGAAATAGGAATCAGATATTGTCATTTTCTTTCTTTTTGCTTTTTTTAACCCCCTACCGTCTATCTTAGAATCAATAATAAGCACTTGTTCAAAGGCAGAAGAGCCCTAGACAAATGGAGTTAAGGGACTTACCTAGGGTCATACAGCTAAGAAATGTTGGAGATCAAATTTGAACCTTCAATTTCCAAGTCTACTTCTCTATTCTCTGAGTCACGTAGCTTCCCCTACCATTCTGTTTTGACATCCTAAACATGCTGGTGATTTCCATGAAGACTCCTATATTCCAGAAACTGAAGGACAATGTGGGAAGTGTCTGCTTAGGAACTTTGTAGTGAGATATAGAGGTGATGCTATTATCCTCTTTTCCCATCATTCTGGAGCCTGCCTCTCTCTCTCCCTCCCTTCCTCTCTCTCTCTCTCTCTCTCTCTCTCTCTCTCTCTCTCTCTCTCTCTCTCTCTCTCTCTGTCTGTCTCTCACTCACTCTCTCCCTCCCTTCCTCTCTCTCTGTCTGTCTCTCTCTCTGTGTGTCTCTCTTTCTCTTTCTCTCCCTCTCCCTCTCAGTGTCTCTCTCTCTGTCTCTCTGTCTCTGTGTCTCTCTCTGTCTGTCTGTCTCTCTCTCTGTATCTCTTTCTCTCCTTCTCCCTCTCAGTGTCTCTCTCTCTCTCTCTCTCTCTCTCTCTCTCTCTCTCTCTCTCTCTCTCTCTCTCTCTCTCTCTCTCTCCCCCTCCCTCTCTCTCTCTCTTTTTCTCTCTTTCTCTCTCTGTCTCTCCCTCCTCCCTCCATCCTCTCTCCCTTCCTCCATCCTCTCTCTCTCTCTTTGTCTCTCCCCCACATATATGTACATACAGGTAAACACACATGTGCATCAGCACACACAACACATCCATATACACACATGTATCCATATCCAAAGGGGAAGAAACTGGGTTCATAAACAAGTTTGGGAAACCTCACTGAGAGGAGAAACTTCAGAGAAGGGCTCGGATCTTCCTTGTTGGGACTTGTCCTTCTCCACATGAGTCTTCCCTCCCACTCCCTGGATCTGCCTATTTCCCTTCAGTTAAACAGAAAGCCATGAGCTCGCTTTGCCTCTGGGTACTTCCTCCTGACCTTTCTCTTACTTCTGCCAGTTTCTCTGGAAATGGGTCTGTCAATAGTCAGATTAGCCTGAAGGTCTTTCTTTCTTGGATGACTGATTTCCAGCCAAAATGAAGCTTAGAGATGACCCGGCTCAGCTTTCCCATTTTACAGATGGAAATACTGAGACCCAAAGAAATTAAACCAAGGTCATTCATGTAGCCAATGGCAAAGCCAAGATTTGACCTGGTCGACGCAACTGAAGAGTTTAGTGTCTACATGGTCGTATTTCTTTAAACCCCCGTCTTCCTAACAACCCTAAGACAGAAGAGCAAGAGGTAGGCCCATGTGGAGAAGTGGCCTGCCCAGGGCCACACAGCTAGGAAGCGTCTGAGGCCATGTTTCAGTCCGGGTACTCCTGACTCCAGGCCTGGCAGTCTTTCCACTGAGTCAGGTAGCTGCCCCCATAATTGTATTTTTATGGCACTTGTCCGCCTTGCTTTATTTTTGAAAAGGGAGTGGCCTCTACCGGCAGTAAATGATGTGCTATAAAGACCATTAAATTGGGAGTCAGAAGGCAGGTTTGGCTATGCCTCTGGCTAGTTTTGTTGTGTGCTTGGACAAGCTCCTTCCTCCTTAGGGATCCTCACTTTCCTGATTTATGAAATGGAGAGGCACAATTTGATTAAAAATATGTCAAGCAGTTGGTGGCTCAGTGGATTGAGAACAAGGCCTAGATACGGGAGGTCCTGGGTTCAAATCTGGACTCAGACACTTCCTAGCTGTGTGACCCTGGGCAAGTCACTTAAACCCCATTGCCTAGCTCTTACCACTCTTCTGCCTTAGAACCAATACACAGTATTGACTCCAAGATGGAAAGTGAGGGTTTCAGAAATATTTATTGAATGTCTATCATATGTGATATATCATTCTGAAAGAAGAAGTCAAGAAATAGTGCAGGAAAGTCACTATTCTTTATGGTGGGCAGGAGACTTCAGAGACTTTGATGATGGTGGTGATGATACTGACTGGTCTCTTCCAAGCAAGGCACATCGAGCACAAAGCTATCAAGGTGAAAACTGTAACTATGCATGTCAAGAGATTGATGGGACCCCAACATCATGGCCAAGCATATTGAGAAGAATTGATAAAGCTACCTAATATCTTTTCAATAAACAGACTTCATCAATATAATTTTAAACCAATTTTTTCTCCTTGTATTACTCCTCCCAGGAAGATAGACCCTACCAACAGTTTTTTTAAAAAGAAATTTTAAAAAAGGAAAAAATAAATGAAACCAATCAATGTATCCAAAATATGTGAAACCAAATACATTAGCCCATCCCTGGAAATGACCTCTAAAAAGAAAAAGGGAAGATTATCTGCCTAAATCTCTTCTTTGAGTTTAAGCTTCCTGTCCTCTCTTCTCTTCTCCTCTCCTCTCCTGTCCTCTCCTTTCCCTCCCCTCCCATCCCCTCCCCTCTCGTCCTCTCTTCTCTCCCCTCCTCTCCTCTCCCCTTCCCTCCTCTTCTCTCCTGTCCTCTCCAGTCCTCTCCTTTCCTCTCCCCTCCTCTTTTCTCCTCTCCTCTTCCCTCTTCTCTTCTGTTCTTCTCTCCTCTCCTGTCCTCTCCTGTCCTGTCCTGTCTTCTCCTGTCCTGTCCTGTCCTGTCCTCTTCTCTCCTCTCCCCTCCCCTCCTCTCCTCTCCTTTCTTCTCTCTGTCTCTGTCTTTCCAGGAGTGTTCAGTAGAAAGCCCTGTTCATCTACAGCATAGATATAATTATGTTGCTGGCTGTACATCTTAGATCTCAGAACCTCACCATCTATGATACAAACATTTTCAGAAATATTTTGGAACATATATATGCATATATACATAAATATAGATATAATGGTTTTTGAGGATGTGATGATGTAAAGTACATTACAAGCCTTAAAGCATTATATAAATCATTAAAAATTTGTGTATATATATATATACATTATACACATTAATACGTATATATGTGTAAATTTCATCAAGCAACAGGAAAGGCTGACAACAGGTCAAGTCATTGGATTTGTCAAATATAACTAATATTCATTGATTTCCAGAAAGTGCCCAAAAAACATCTCAGATTCAAGAGTGGTATCAAAAGACCCTCCATGGGTGACTTCCATGTGATCTCAGACAAAAATACATCATAAAAAAAAGCATTGAATAAATGACTGCTATATGGATTTGTCAATTGTACTGGCAACTCAGAACCAAGGAATTGCCACCAGGAATGGGCCAAAAATTTGTCCTTCATAATCCCAGTATTATTACGCAACAAAGTGGGAGAAATGATACAATCTATGAATGCCATCTGGACAAGTCTCACCCCTGCCACATACCTAGAAATGACTGAATGGAGGGTCAGAATTATATGCCAAGAGTTCACTAATGCTCACAAACGTAGATGACAAATCCTACTATTATAAACACAAATACTAAACTATCCATGAGAATTCAACATGAAAACTGAGCTAGAAATAGAGCATTATACAAACAAAGTGAATGCCCAAATTGGCTGCTAATAACAGTAATCTGTTACAATTTAAGAACATTTAAAATAGCTATCACCGTACAAAAGATGAAAATTAAAGACAAAAAATAAAGTGCCAAACTTGGGCTCAAAATAACACTTCATAAGTTCAGAATGGGAAAATCGTGACTAGATAACATTTAATTTGAAGGGAAAATATGAAGGTATAAGTGAACTGCAAATGTAATATGACTGCGATATAAAATTGTTAGAAGAACCTGAACTTCTAACCCTGCCAAGCTCTGTGTCCCTGGTGTTCACTTTCAGTGCCTTCTGAAAGAGCAATCTTTACATGAGGCATTCTCAGCAGAGATCAGCACTAAGGATGGAACATAGGTTACTCAAAACCCCTGGAACTTTAGAAGTATTTATTCCTGACTCTACCTGAACCCTCTCCCTGCTCCCTGTTTAGTCCCCTTATTTTGTATAAAGGAATATTCTTAGGATGCTTGTAGCTAACCCTAGAAGGGGGTTCCACTATTCCTAGCTCTCCTTTGTCTCATATGGTAATTTCCTTGTAAGTTGACCCCCAAATAAAATAAGCTTTTTTTGCCAAAAAAGTTTTTTTTCTCTAAAACTAAAAAAAAAAGAAAGAGAAAGAAAGAGAGAAAGAGAGAGAGAGAGAAAGAGAAAGAAAGAAAGAAAGAAGAAAGAAAGAAAGAAAGAAAGAAAGAAAGAAAGAAAGAAAGAAAAGAAAGAAAGAAAGAAAGAAAGAAAGAAGAAGAAAGAAAGAAAGAAAGAAAAGAAAAGAAAGAAAGAAAGAAAGAAAAGAAAGAGAAGAAGGAAAGAAAGAAGGAAGGAAGGAAGGAAGGAAGAGGAAAGAAAGAAAGAAAGAAAGAAAGAAAGAAAAGAAAGAAAAGAAAGGAAAGAAAGAAAGAAAGAAAGAAAGAAAGAAAGAAAGAAAGAAAGAAAGAAAGAAAGAAAGAAAGAAAGAGAAAGAAGAAGGAAAGAAAGAAGGAAGGAAGGAAGGAAGGAAGGAAGGAAAGAAGGAAGGAAGGAAGGAAGGAAGGAAGGAAAGAAAGAAAGAAAGAAAGAAGAAAGAAAGAAAGAAGAGAAAGAAAGAAAGGAAAGAAAGAAAGGAAAGAAAGAAAGAAAGAAAGAAAGAAAGAAGGAAAGAAAGAAGGAAGGAAGGAAGGAAGGAAGGAAGGAAAGAAAGAAAGAAAGAAAGAAAGAAAGAAAGAAAGAAAGAAAGAAAGAAAGAAAGAAAGAAAGAAAGAAAGAAAGAAAGAAAGAAAGAAAGAAAGAAAGAAAGAAAGAAAGAAAAGAAAGAAAGAAAGAAAGAAAGAAAGAAAGAAAGAAAGAAAAGAAAGAAAGAAAAGAAAGGAAAGAAAAGAAAAACTCTTTTTTTAGGTCATGAAAGGGACTTTTTTCCCTGAGTCTCATCAGGAAAGCCCTGGGAAACATAGGTGGCTCAGTCATCTACAGGTAGAACTAGTATAAAGACTCCTGAGATCGTGGCTGTCCTCAGAGAGGAGAATTGCTTGGCAATGTACCTGACTGCCCTTTTCCTTGTGAGTTTGACCGTGTAACCCTACTATTATTGTTTCTGATGTCTTATGCCCCCTGAGGCTACTGGTTATAGCCAGATACGCAGCCCAGCTTCCCTTTCTTTCCTTTTCCCATTCTCCTCCAATTAATAAACCATGTTAAAACATGAGTCTAGCACATTGCATTTTCATTTTGCAGGAATCTCAGCCTCTAACTGGACATTTCTGGAACAGGTGGCTTGTCTAAGGTCACATATCCAATATGTGTCAGAGGCAAGACTTCAATGGCAACCTTCCTTGCATCAAGGCTAGCTCCTCATTTCACTTCTCATTCTTATATTCCACCTGAAATTGGAACGTTAATGACTATACTTTTGAAGCAAGAAACTAGAATGTGCTTTGGAGTCTTTTATTATGAAGGGGAATTTAACTTTCTGAGTTGATTCCCAAATCTGTGAATTCTTTATTGATAATATGTTCCTGGCGACTCATGTCTGCTGCATGCTTCCCCAGTGAATGAGTTTGCACTTTAAACCATTAATGACTGTGGGGTTTCTGTGACCTATAGCTGTCATCAGAAGAATATTGAGTTTTTAAAATGGGCCTTTGTTTCCCAGAGAAAGTCGGGGGTCATTAAAAGCTTCATGAAATTTCTCAAAGCTATTTATTCAGCCAGCTCTCCTCTTTTGATTAAATTCTAGATCTGACTCATTGTCTCTCTAAAGTTCCTTGTCTCTCTTCTTGCTCCAGAAATTTATGTATGGCACCCCCTTTCCTTACCCCATCCCCCCAAGTTTAGAATGATGCTGGATGGATGCAACCAGGAGTGATCAGGAAATCATTAGTCTATTCTCATTCAAAAAAGACCAAAGGCTGAGATTGCACAAAATATAATCCCTCTCATCACTAGTCCTGAAAGAGAAAGAGAGCAATTGCATCATGGGAAGCTAGAGAGATGAGCATTGCACCTAAGGTAGGGATTTCTATGTTTGGCACCTAGGAGGCAGCAGGTGAGGGAGAGGAGAAGTGAAGGGGAGAGAAGGGCTCTCTCCCAGCTCCAAGGCTCCCATTGCTTCTGGGGCTGCCTTTCTGACCATAAACTTGTAGGAGATGAACTGCCTAAATAAAAAAGAGGAAGCCAGTCTCTGTTCCCTCATTTCCAAGGACAGCAAAAGTGAAAATCCTGCAAATCCTCCCATTTTGTTCCCCACTTCTTGCCAGCTAACCATGAGTCTTCATTCCTTTTCTCGCTTCATTTTGTAAAGATCGATCTCCTTTCTGTATTGGCCAAGAGCTCTCCAAAAAAGAAACCTGTTTCTGTGAGTGTTCATTGTGTTCATGCCCTTCTGTGTCCTTGGGGGAAGAGAAGACGCATCTGGTAAGAGGGTATGGTCGCCCAGGAAACTAAGAGAGGAGACAACTCCCTTTTGTAGTTGCTGTAAAAGCTACCAACTGGGGGAACCAAAGAGATCCATCACTGGGTAAAAAAACACAAGTGAAGTACCTAATAGCTAGAAGTATAGACATAGAGCCGTGTGGCACGGTGCAAGGCTTGTAATCAAGGAGACGCGACAACTGAATTTTCTCTCTGCTTTTAGTTAGCTTTGTGACCCAGTCTATAAGTGAGGACACCAGTAGCGCCCACTGAACAGGGCGCTTCAGAGGATTAAATGAGGCAATGAAGGCAAATTATCTTTGCAAACCTCAAAGAGGTATAAAAGTTTTCCATAAATATAAACTCTATAGGTGGTCCACTTGTCTGCATGGCATAGGCATGGGGCGGACAACTGAACTGGGCAGGAAACGCAGTGTGTTGTCAGAGTCAAGTCTATCTGAAGAGGGAGTTAGGCCACTTATGAAGCAGAACTGATGGATAAGTAAAGGATAGTCCGCACACTCCATCTGTATCCCTTCAAGAAGTCGAGAGCTACAGGACAACCTCTTCCACCTTTGGTGGACTTGCCATGGAGTACTCTAGGAGAATAGGGACAAAAATCACATGAAGGTAGAAGGCAAGGATGTATTGCTATCTGAATTGTTGGAGAAAAGAAGCATCGGTATCTAGGAGACTTCAGATCAGAGGAAATAGATACATATCTCAATATCTGACAGTAAATATAGTTCATTTTTATTTATTTTTTAAATCCCCACCTTCTGTCTTGGAGTCAATACTGGGCATTGGTTCCAAGGCAGAAGAGTGGTAAGGGCTAGGCAATGGGGGTCAAGTGACTTGCCCAGGGTCACACAGCTGGGAAGTGTCTGAGGCCAGATTTGAACCTAGGACCTCCCATCTCTAGGGCTGGCTCTCAATCCACTGAGCTACCCAGCTTCCCCCCCACCCCCATAGTTCATTTTTAAAAAGGAGAATTGACCCTTGTCTTCAGTGGAGAAAATGCTGTATTTTGGGTCAGATAGTCTCTCTTTCAAAGCTACTCCTGCCAACTTAAACTCATTTGGAGGAATGGTGAGCCCAAGGAAAGTCCAGCTAATGAGATCTGTTAGTAGGAATGACCCTCCCAGATCACAAATTATACTATATTGATATATAGCTCATCAGGTTCTATACTTGGTTAAAAACAACAGCAAAAAAATGTCTTACAGAGTATTCTTTGGTTGCTACTTAATCATTACAGAAGACATTTTATATTAGATAAATTGCTGAAGGTATAACCTAAGATAACTCTTTCAAAGATTTCTTTTAAAAAATATAAAAAGTTTTTTTTTCTTAAGTTAATTTTTCAGGAATTTGTTTTATTATCCCCCTTTCCCAAATATAGAAGGCACCACCCAACCACCACCACAACAAACAACAAATGTATATGAATGTATGTATGTATGTATGTATAATATATAAATTATAACATTTTTTCCTTTTTATCAAGTCTTTCTCTGAAGATGGACATTTACAAATTATTCTTGATATAGTAATTCTGTAACTGTATATGATTTCTCTTGGCTCTACTCATTTAACTCCATTATTTTATGTATGTCTAAGTTTTGTTTGCTTTTTTTTTTTAATAAACCCTTATCTTCCATCTTAGAATCAATACTGTATATTGGTTCTAAGGCAGAAGAGTGGTCAGGGCTAGGCAATGAGGGCTAAGTGACTTGCCCAGGGTCACATAGCTGGGAAGTGTCCAAGGCCAGATTTGAACCCAGGTCCTCCCATCTCTGGGCCTAGATCTCAATCCACTGAGTCACCCAGCTGTCCCCTGTTTATTTTTAAATTAACACACTCATTGGTTCTTATGGTGCAGTAGTATCCCATCACAATCATATAACAAAATTGGTTCAACCATTCCTCAATTGATGGACATTCCCTCAAATCCCAATGCTTTGCTACCACAAAGAGAGGTACTATATATTTTGGAATATATAGATTCTTTTCCTTTTCCCTTGATCTCTTTGGGAAATAGATCTAACAATGATTTTGCTGAGTCTAAGGGTATACACAGTTTTATAACTCTCTGGGCATAATTCCAAATTGTTCTCTAAAATGTTTGTGTCATTTTGCAGTTCTACCAATAGTGTATGTGTCCTCATTTTTTCACATCCCTTCCAACATTTGTTATTTTGCCCTTTTATCATTTTAGCTAAGCCCATAGGAATGAGACAAGATTCCTCTTCTGAAACATTAAGGACCATCGAGATTTTGCAAAGAGAGGAGTGATTTTGTTAAGTTTCTGAGGCACCAGAGTGGAAAGGCATTAGCCCTATATACCAAATCTCTTCCTTCCAAGGTCATCTCACGATGGGACCCTTCGGCTTCAAATCTAGGCAAATCCCAATTACTATGATGAAAAAAAGAACAGAAACTCTAAATATAATTTTTATTGATGTAAGGAGCCATTAATTGGTATTAGAATTGGTTTTCATTTGGATAATGTGACTGACTCTTCCTTTCTAGCAAAAATGATGGATGGCTTTGGAGTCAAAGGACAGGAAGTGTAATAGATGATATTTTGAGGGTGTATATTGAGGGTATACTAAATAACTAATGGATCAAATTTTGCCTGACCTACTCCTGTTTTCCTCCCTCTTTAGAAGCCTTTTGGCTTCCCCTCCCCCCTTTCTTCAATCACTCAATGTGAGCTATGAGATTTCAGTGAAATAGTTCTTAATCTTATTTTCTCAAGTAAGGCTTTATTTGGGGAAGACAGGACAAGGGTAGAAGATAAGGTAAGAGGAGTGGGATTTCCCTATTATCTACAATGAGTGTTGGTTTGGAGGATATTGAAGGAAATGACAATTCTGTCACAAGCATGAAATAGAGTCAGTCAGAGAGATATATAAGGACTATGGTCCTTCTTCTTCTCCTTCTTTCAAATCAGCCAGGTCACCTTCAACTTGATTAGCTCAAGTTCCAGAGATACAGCTAGCTTCTTCTTTCTCCATCTCAGCCAGAAGCCAAAAGCCTCTCAGTCCAGCCCAGCAGTTGGCTTGGCTCCAACTGCTTTTCCCAGTAACATTCCAAATGGAATTTTCATTTGACTAACAGATGATCGATCTCCAGTTTCTGTCCTTTGCATGCTTCTTCCACAGAAGTCAGATTCCAGTTCTGTTACTTATTACCTGTGTAACCTTTGGCTTTTCACCTTTAGTCACATAATCACTCTACAACCCAGTTTCATCTGAAAAATGGGTTGTTTGGACTAGACACCCTCTAGGGTCATTTCTAGTTATAAATCTATAATTGTCATTTTATTGCATTGTTTCAAATACATGCTATGCTCAAATACAATAAAAATAGGCCATGCTTGTATAAGTGTTTTATGGCTTACAAAGTACTTTGCTCGCAACAACCCTCTGAGGTAGACACAGCAAGTATTATTACCCTTTTTTTTTAAGATGAAAAAAAGATAGACTCAGAAGAGTAAAGTCTTTGGATCTAAGTACATACAGGGAGCAAGAAGCAGCCATACAACTCCAATCCAAGACTACTGACTCCCTAGTCAGTCTTTTTCCTCTGATACTAGGTTGATTTTCCAGACATGGCATTTTTGGGGAAGAAGAATATATGAATACATCCGTAATCCCATTCTGCCCAAGCCTAGGGTGTATTTGTAAGGGACAACCCTCACAAGGAGCAATGTTCCCTAATTGGCTGAGATGATGATGAGCCATGACACTGTGTACCTGTGTGAGGTGGAAAGGAGAGCTCAGGAGATGGTTGGAAGACTTCAAGAGAGCTAGCTTAAAAAAAAAAAAAGCAGACTCAGATTGTTTAAACCCTTACCTTCTGTCTTAGAATCAATACTAAGTGTCTATTCCAAGGCAGAACAGGCTAGGCAGTTGAGATTAAGTGACTTATCCAGGGTGGCACATTTAGGAAGTATCTGAGGTCATATTTGAACCCAGGACCTCTTGATTCTAAGTCTACTGCTCTCTCCACTATGCAACTTAGTTGCCTCAAGCTCTGACTTTTGAATGGCAGACAAAAGATTTCTCTGGGTCTATAGATATGGAAGGATCTTGCCCCCAACAAATCTCTTGAGTACTAGTATATATAATCCTGGAAATTATTAAGAGGAGACTTCCCAGCAATGAAGATTCTCCCTGTGTCTGCTGAGACCTTATCTCACTCCTCCATGACGAGCTCTTTTCCTCTTATGTATTCTTTGTTCTTTTCTAATTAGTATGATTTCCCTGAGGTCTAGAAAAATAGACCAATTTTTTGAAGATTTTTTTTGGGGGAGGGGCTGGACCTATAATTTCAAGGGAGACTTCTGGTGAGGAAATCCCCCTACCAAAGAAAAGCAACACTTTATAGTCTAAGAAAGTTTTATAAGATACAAAGAAGTTGAATCCAAACTCTTGGTGGATAGAAACTGTTTTATTTGTGCCTCTGTGTGCTTAGCACAGTACTTGGTATACAATAGGTGAATAATTAATGCTGATTCACCAACTGATTGACTGACTTGTCCAGGGTCACTCAGACCAAAGATGCCAGAGAGAGCACTTGAATCTCAAATCTTCCTGACACTGAAGTAGGCTGGGGTTCTATCCACTGTCTCAAAGCCACAGACTTCTCTATTAAAAAAGTAAATAAAAACAATAATACTGACCCATTTGGGAGATGTCTGTGTATATTTATGTGAAAGCAAATAAATTATTTGTAATGAACACAAATATAAAACATCACGGGAAATTCAAAAGGGAACCAGAAATGTGGGGAACTTCAAACAGTAAACAAGCTTGAGAAGTTATTTTCTCTGGGAATGTAGAGACAGCTAACCCAGTTTAACCTCCTCTGCTTTCTTTATCCCAGGACTCCCTACCGTCTCTCATTCCATTTCTACCCCTCAAGCAGTTGGAAAACTTTCAAAGTCGAAGGCAATCAAGGAAAAAGGAAAAGAACGTTTATGTTCTAAAATATTTCTAGCAGCCCTTTTTGTGGTGGCAAAAAACTGGAACCTGAAGAGATGTGCTTCGTTTGGAGAATGGCTGAACAGGTTGCCATAGATGATCGTGACGGGATACTATCGTGCCTTAAAAAATGCCAAATGGAAAAAAAATTAAAAAATGACAAACGAGATGATCACAAAGAAACCTGGAAAGAGTTGTGTGATGTGATGCAAAGCGCAATGAGCAGAACCAGGAGAAAGTTGTACACAGAACAACGATAATGTGTGAAGATCAGCCATGACTGACTTAACTGTTATGAGCAAGTCTAGGATCCAGGACAACTCCATCAGACTTATGACAAAAAAAAGGATATCCAAAGCCATAGAAGGAGCAGGTGGAGTCCACAGGCAGATTAAACCTCCTATTCTTCACTTAATTTCCTTCATGAATTTTGCCTCTAGTGTAAGCAATATGTGTTTCCTTCCACAACATGACAGATGGGGAAATATGCATTCTATGATAACATCTGTACAACCTATATTGTGTTATCAGCCTTCTGGGGAGAAGAGAAAGATGGGAGGAAGGCGAAAAAAAAAAGAATGAGACGATTTTGGCACATAGCTAATGTGAGAATTTGTTTCTCTTGGATAAGCAGCTTTTAAAAATAATGTATTACATATTTATAACAAATTCTATATTTTATTATTATATCACCTTTTTTGTTATGCTGTATATTCAATAAAACTAAATGGTAACTCAAAAAAAGTACATGGGCTATTTTGGACCCAAGACTTGGCTTTCCTCCCCTTTCTAGAAAAGCGCTTGATTTCCTGGGTGATAGTTTAAAGCTCTATTGCCCCTTCCAGTCCACAAATCAAGTCTCCGCCTGTTGTTTCATCCCTGGCTTCTCTATTTTCAAATGGTATGTTAATATATAGGGACAAAGTGCACTCTCTTTGGGGAGGGAAATCCTCCAGGCTTCATCACGGAAGAGGAGGCGTGGGAGCGGTCTACACAGTGAGATCTCTCTTCCTAAAGAGTTTAAGCTCAAACATCATTTCAGGAAGTTTCAGACCACCCAAAGATTGGCTTCCCTTCACTCCCAGCACCAAGAGCAGAAGAATCTCAGACCCTGACTTCCAAGAAGAGTGAGCTGGAGAGTTTGTATACAGACACTTCTGTGGTTGCTACTTCAGGTGGGATGAGCAAAGCTCAGGTCCGGTCTAGAGTTGATCCATAACTGGATGGAGTTTCATCTAAGGAAGAAGAGAACAAATAGCTGGGATGGGAGATGGGAAATAATGGCTTTATGGAGTGTGGTAGGTTGAAGAAATGGATTATCCCAATGCCTGTCCTCCCAGGAGCTGGAGAGGACTCTTAAAAGCAGAAAAATGGCAGAACCACTTGGTAGTGTTAGGCAACAGAAGTAGGGAAAGACAGATGGTGGTCACCACAGGAAGGAGCTGGAGACCCCATTTGCCCTTGGGCAGTTATAGCTCTAGTCTATGATGAGGAGAGAAAATGTATAAACTCTCCTCAGGTTTTAGACATGCCTGATTTAGGAGAAGAGGGGAGGGAGGAATATGATCTATATTGAGACCAATGTGAAATATCTGATTTAGATCTAACAATTTCAATTTCATTTCATTTCAGTTTTTTTAATTAATTTTAATTTCAACTAATTTCCATTTTTAAATTAATTTTATACACTAATTAAATGCAATAATTTAATCTACCCATTGCTATGGGAAAATCTAAAATAACATGATGTTTTGTGTATTACCTGGACATTATCTGTAGATATGCATTAGCATGTGGTTTATTTTAAGTCCTTTGCCTTTAGCTTATTTCTAAGGTGCTTAAGATTGAAGTTATTTCCATTATGTAGCAGCAGAAAAAAAATCCCCTTTGAGCCCAGCTGGCCCCAGGGTAAAGAGTCCAGGGCCAATCGCCTTCCCTATACTTCCAGACTCTCACTGTAGGCTGTGGGCAGAGCTTAAGGAGGCAGCTCTGCACTTAACTGCAGTCTGTTCTGTACCCCATCATTTAGGGAAAACCCATGGGATGGAGATCCCCTAGAAGAGGCCACCAGACAGGTGAAGACTGTCCAGATCATATCCTATGTGCACTAGTTCAAAGATGTAGGTGGTTCAGCCTGGGGGAAAGGAGGCTGAGGGATGCTGGCCATGCCATGGCCATCTTTAAGTATTGGAAAGACTGTCCTCTTGGTCAGTGATTAGTCTTGTTCCACATGGACCCCATGGGCAGGACTGAGAGCAATGGGAGATTGTTGCAAAGGGCAGGGTTTAGACTTGAGGTAAAGGGAAATTTCCTAATAATGAGGAATCTCCTAAATAAGACTGAGGGGCAGCTAGGGGATGCCGTGGATAGTACATTGGGCTAGGAGTCAGGAAACCCCGAATTCAAATGAGATTCCTCCCATTTCCTTGTAACCATAGTAATGTCAATCAATCACATTTCCCAGCCCCTCAGTTTCCCAAATGGTATATAGGTTCCCCAAATTCTTTTGTTCCTTGGAGTTGTCAGTCTAGTGAGGTTGGCTCTCCCAGGGGTCAGTGTCCAGAACATCCAGAATTCAATCTGGGACTCTGTGTGGGTGTTAGTGCGCAGCTGTGGGTGGAAGCCTACTGTTACCCTGAACCCCTTTTCCATGAATAAAGAATGGTTTTTCTGACTATTTAATAGTTTTGTATTTTTTCCAAGTCAACAGACAGAAGGTAAGACTTAAAGAAAAAGAACTGGGCTGATTGAGACATGGACATCTTCGTGTAAAAGGTAGCTGGTCAGTTGTCAAAGATATTGGAAAGGAATAATTTAAAAAAAAAACCCTTAACTTCTGTCTTAGAATCAATACTGTGTTTTGGTTCCTAAGCAGAAGAAGGGTAAGGACTAGGAAATGAGGGTTAAGTGACTTGCCTAGGGTCACACAGCTAGGAAGTGTCTGAAGACACATTTGAACCCAGGACACTGTCTCTAGTCCTGAGATAACCAGCTGTCCCCCAAAGGGATACTTTTGAGTGTATAAGGTACACTAGATGGCTACTTCTAACTGTGAAATTCCATAATTATGTGACATCTTGTGTGTGGTCATATCAGTAACATCTGTACTTAAATAATCGTATCACCTCTATGATTAAATCATTAAACCTTTTAAAATCTTTACATGTGTATGTCCTGCCTCACCAATGCTGGACTCGGTTTTCCAAAGGCAGAGAACAAATAATCAGCTTCTTTGCTTTTTTCACAGCTCCTGGTGGAGTGTGAGGCATTTGACAAATGAATGATATCCTTCCAAATAAGCAGTAATTACAATGAATCCCAGTGTCTTAGCTGTTTTTCTAAAACTCTAAAAAATGTATTTGCTTGGGTTTTTCAGGGAAGAGAAGAACCTGTCACACAGGTTGTTTACTTGTATTTTTTCTTTTCTTTCATTGTAAATAGTTATATTCAGTAGGAAAGATTTGCAGTCGTTTTGAATATCATGACTTTAAGAAAATCCCAATTTACTTGTATTTGTATCTTCTTGTTTTTACATCATTGTCTTTTCCAAACACATCCTTTTCCTCTTCTCTCAGTAAGTCATTTCTTGCAATACAATTTTTGAAAGAAGTGTAGCTGGGTAGTGGAGAGGGAGGGAAGGAATGGAAAGGTATTCAGAAAACATAATCAGCACATGGATGATTTATGACAGTTTATGCAATATTCCATATCATTATCCTGCAAGAACACCATCATCTTCACTTAAGGAAGCATTTAGAAATGTAGATTATTTCCAACAACTTCCACAAAAATATTATGAGGAAAAAAAAATCAAAACCAAACCTTGCTAATGAGAGCAAGAACCAAAGGCAGATTCTACTCTAAAGGTGTTATTCTATACTTAGGTATTATACTATAGTATTAGTCTATACTTCCCATTCCTAGTTCTAGCTGTGATTTGTTGTACTTACTAATCAGAATCAAGATTAAAAATATTAAAATCAGCTGATTTAAATGGAAATCAGAACATTTCTAAAGTGTGAATGACCACTCTGCTCCTGATCCCAGCAAAGATTCTGATGGCTTCCAAAGTTTGCTTCCATGGAAGTGGTTTACAAATTAGAATGCACTTTCCCAAGAAGAAAAGTAATATCTGAATGAATGAAATGAATGAAAAAATCTGTTAAGCACTTTGTATTTTGCACTATCTTAAGGACTGGAGATACAAATAGAAATTTAAGATAGCTTAAATTCTAATGGGGAAAGATAGAGGGATAGATGGATGGATAGATAGGTAGATAGATCGATAGATAAATAGATAAATGGATGGATGGATGGATGGATGGATGGATGGATGGATGGATGAATGGATGGATGGATGGATGGACAGATGGATAGATAGATAGATAGATGGATAGGTAGATAGATAGACAGACTGACCAATATAGAGGTATAATTAGAGATGGAGATAAACTGGTGAGATATAAGATTGTGATGGAATACTACTGAGCTGTAAGAAAGATTAAGCAAATTAATTAAAAAATACTTGGAAAGATCCATGTGGAAATGAAATGAGAAGCAAGACAATACTAAATACAGCAACAGAAATATTGTTTGAAGAATGACTTGTGTATATCTACCTCCAGAGAAAGAACTGATATAATAGAATTATAGCAAGACATGGTTTTATGTTTACATGTCTTGTTAAATGATGCTTTCTTTCTCAAATATAAGAAGTGTAGGGATGGTGGGAAGGGGAATTTTAATGTAACAACTTTTTTTTTTTAAAGAAACCTACTGATGGGGGCATCTAGGTGGCTCAGTGGATTGAGAGCCAGGCCTAGAGATGGGAGGTCCTAGGTTCAAATTTGGTCTCAGACACTTCCCAGCTGTGTGACCCTGGGCAAGTCACTTAACCCCCATTGCCTAGCCCTGACTACTCTTCTGCCTTGGAACCAAAACACAGTATTAATTCCAAGACAGAAGGAGAGGGTTAAAAAAAAAAGAAAAAAGAAAAGAAAAAGCAACATACTGGTGATATTCCAAAGCCAAGTGACAAAAGCTTGTTTCAGTCCTAATGCACCTGAAATATATTATTGTACTAATTGCACTATGGAACTTCAGCTCTATATACAACAAAATCTCAGATGGAAATGCTATCAGAATTGGAACCTGGCAATCTATTCAGCTTTTCCCCAAACCTATAGGAGGAGCTGTACCTAACTCAAAGCCCCTATAGCACAATTTAGGAGCTCATGGCAGGGCTTTACTTGGATATGGCCTAGGTATCCCTACCATATTCCCTGTCCTTATGGTACTTACATTCTACTCCACTTTTGAATTATTATTAACAATAATATCAATTACTCTTATTATTTTACCAGACTAGATTATATTCAAATTTCTTTATTTTGATGTTCTCTTTAAAATGAAAATTTTTTTCTTTGTAATAGGTCAGTAAAAATATAAAATAAAGGTTATCATGCAAATGTTATTCATTCTTATCACATAAAAAAAAAAACCACCAATATACAAGGAGTTGATTTGCTTTGCATTTTGAAGACTGCAGGATTCATGACCTGTTGGTCAACCTACTGCTAATGAAAATCTCTCCAGTTCTTAGTTAAGCTAACACTGAGACTGGAGATGTAGTCTGTTCCCAGGAGTATACTTGAAACTTCTCCAGGTGATAGATTCTGCCAAGATTTTCATTCCACAGTCACAGCTTTTTGAGTACCCAGGGTCACCTCTAAGCTTTAAAGAGTCATCAGAATAGATTTCAAATATAAGGGAAAAAATGGATGAAAAATGTTTAAGTAATAGACCATAGGCAAATAGACAGTGAATTGATTTAATCCAGAAGCATATATGTATGTATATGTGCATATATTCATGTATGTGCATGTGTATATATCTAGATTAAAGTCTAGATCTCCCTCTCCCTCCTCCCTCCTCCCCCTTCTATCTCTTTCTCTCTGTCTCTCTCCGTTTCTGTCTCTGTCTCTGTCTGTCTGTCTTTCTGTCTTTCTGTCTGTCTGTCTGTCTGTCTGTCTGTCTGTCTCTCTCTCTCTCTCTCTCTCTATATATATATATATATTTGTTAAGGAAGTGATGAAAGAAAACTAGTGGAGAATCTGACTATTTCATTGATGTCCTTGGAATATTGGCAGACTTTCTGGGTACTTGAATATTTTCCCCAGGTGGAGCAATTGAAAGACATATACAACATGACAATGGATGATAGTAATAATAAAAATTTAAAAGCATAGATTGCTGTGAGAACCAGCTAGGTAATGCAAGGGATGAAGAGCTGATTCGAGTCAGGAAGATCTGATTTCAAATTCACTCAGCCAGTTACTAGCTATATGATCTTGGACACATTACTCAACCTCTTAACCTCAATTTCCTCAACCCTAAAATCAATATAAAAAGAGTACCTATTTCCTAGGGTTGTTGTCAAGATGAAATGAGATATTTGTAAGGCACAATGGTTGTTTCCTTTCTTCCATGGGATCTGCACTATTAGAGACAACAATAAAAGTACCTTCTGTTTTCCTCCTTTGTATTTGGTTTTATTGTATTTTTTCTTTTCATGGTCATTCTCTATATGCAATATATGCACTTGTATTTCACAATAGAATATAAGCTCTTCAGGTGGAGGGATGCTTTCATTCATGGTATTTATATCCCCTATTCCCTAGCAAAGATGCATAGCAAATTGAAGGTGAATAAGAAATGCCTGTTGATAATTGATTGATAAATGAATTCATGGGTATACTAACTTATTGAAAGCAGAATTGTCACAGGGTTCTAATATTTACAATATGAAACCTAAGTTGTACTTGCCATATAATGATGAGTATGTGTCCAATTTTAACCATCTTCATTTTCTCTCTTCCCCCTCTATATCTCTTTCTTTACCTTGAAGATAAAAATTATAACAAAAACTTTTTGATATCATTGATTTCAATATTGATCACCAATGAGAAAAAATATTTGAATTGTTTTGAAAAGGATCCTTTAAGTTTTTATACAAACAAAACCAATATAACCAAGATTAGAAGGGAAACAACAAACTGGGAAACAATTTTCCAATAAATTTCTCTGATAAAGGTTTAATTTCTCAACTTTATAGAGAAAAAAATCAAATTTATAAGAATACAAACCATTCCCAATTAAAAAATGATCAAAGGATATGAACAAGAGATTTTCAAATGAAGAAATCAGAGACATTAATAATAATATGAAAAAAATGTTCTAACTCACTCTTGATTAGAGAAATGTAAATTAAAACAACATGCCACCTCATACCTATCAGATTGGCAAATAGTCCATTAAAGGATAGTGGTAAATGTTGGAGGGGATGTGGTAAAATTGGAATCCACTAATGCATTGTTAGTGGAGTTGTGAACTGATTCAACCATTCTGGAGAGCAATTTGGAACTATGCCCAAAGGGCTATAAAACTGTGCAAACCCTTTTATTCACACTTCTGGATCTGTATCCTATGAAGATTGGATTTGGCTCTCACCTGATTAACAATGAAGGTACTTAGCTCTTCCTTTATTGTGAAGATTAAATTGTATTTCCCTGTCTATTTTTAGGTTTTAATCCCCAAAGTGTAAACCCAGTACTTAAAATAGATCTACCCATTTTAACCACAAAAAAGTATGAACTAACTACAAAAAGGTGTGAACTAACCACAAACAGGTATGAACACCCATTTCAGACATTGAGTGGGAGATCTGTGACCCATGTGTGAAAGAGTAGGCAGTCCTGAAGAAGAGCATTGGCTGTGATTGGTAGATGTAAAATTTAGGGGAGGTGACACAAGAGAAAAATGTCTTCAAATAGTAGAAACAGAGATACACAGATCATCATCAGTTACTTGAAGTTGGAGTGAAGAGAGACACTTGAGGAGAGAGACAGATACTCAGACTTGGAGTGAAGACACTTGCAATGGAACTGGACCCCTGGAGGATCTCGTTCAGGAGATCTCAGACTACTTTCCTTTTAGATGGTCACGGTGGTGAGTGTAAAAGCTGACTTAGTTCCTTGCCCTTTCTGGAGGTGTGAACCTCCAAGAAAGATCCATCATCATATGACTCCTTTCCCCTGACTGGTGCCTTACTGTTTCAGGGAAAGCCAGAGCTTTCTCTCTCTCTCTCTCCCCTTTTCTCTCTTCCTTAATATCTTCCCTCTATTGTAAAAATAAACTACCATAATTCCATTAACTTGAGTATTCATTTTGGGATTTAGAAACTAAATCCCTGGTGACCACCAATTTAATAATTCAAGTCCAACCAACAACAAATTTAACAATCCCAAAAAGATAATTAAAAAAAGGAAAGTAACTACTTGTACAAAAATATTTATAGCTGCTCTTTTTGTGCTGACAAAGAATTGGAAATTGAGAGCATGTCCATCAATTTGGGAACAGCTGATCAATTTGTGGTACATGTTGGTTATGGAATACTATTGTGTAATAAGAAGTGATAAGCAAGATGATTCCAGATAAAGCTGGGAAAATGTGCAGGAATTGATGCAGAGCAAAATAAGAAGAACTGGAAGAAGAACATTATACACAGTAATAGCAATATTGGATAATGATTATCTGTGAAGACTTCAATACTTTCAGCAATGAAATGATCTTGGACAATCCCAAAAGACTTATGATGAGGAATACTATCCACCTCCAAAAAAAGAACTTTGGAATCATCTTTCATATCAGTGTATTTATGGTTTTATTTTCATGTTTTGGTAATGTATGAGTTTACTGTTATAATAATGACCAACATGGAGGTGTCTTTTGCAAGATAATAAGAATAAAATTTAAAAATAACCTTAAAGTGTTATAAAAAAGAAAGAAAAAGATCTTTTAGTTCTTTTTACTTTCTCTGAAATTAGAAACTGAAATAGTTTCATTTAATAATTACAGCTTGTAGACTTTTGAGAATCCCTTGGACAGTAAGGACATTGAAGCAGTCAATACTTAAAGAAATGAATTCAGAGGGTACATGGAAGGTCAAATACTGAAGTACAAGTCTAAATTCTTTGGTCACATAATGAGAAGACAAGACTCATTGGGACAGATTCTGATGTTGGGAGAGATTGAAGGCAAAAGGAGAAGAGGACAGAAGAGTTTGAGACAGACTTATAGTGAATGAAAACAAGAAAAATGAACTTGGACAGACTTTAGAGATAGTGGAGGATAAAAGGGCCTGATGTGCTATTATTGTCTATGGTATTTTGGAGAGTCAGACATGACTAAGTGACTCAGCAACAACAATAAATTGATTCAGTATTCTAAGAACCTTCATCAAAGATTCTCAACAAGCATAGATGCAATATGAATGGGAGATGCTTCAAAGGGAAATGGATATTTTAGAAGTAACTTATTAAACAATACAATGTGGAATTGGATAAATGGAGGACAATCTATTCCATTCCATATTGTAAGTAAATGGTCCTCTAATGTCACTCCTGATGCTCATTAAATAGTATAATAAATTTTCTCTTACTTACTTGTTTTTATATAAAATAAAGTTATTTTGGAGCTTCCAAATATTTATAACATGAACTTACTTAGATTATTTCTTCTCAGTCACCTCAATCTTTTGACAGATCAATTAAGTTATGTGGGCTTTTCTTTTTAGATTGAAGACAGGAAGAAAAGAGTCTATAACTCTAATTAGGTTTTGGAAATTGATGTGTTGATAAATTAATGGGAATTCACCGTCATTCTTTCATTCAGATGCACAATGTAAAAATTAGGACTTTATTTTTTTAAAAAAAGACTACATTAGTATTCTGAAGTGATAATTACCTTTTCATAAAGAAGTCTGAGCAGAACATAAAAAGAATTATGGTTTCTGTAGCATTTGATAATCATGAGTTCATGGGAGAAAAATGAGCCCAACTGTGCCCTAGTTAAGATTTTATATGCCATTATCATAAGATTTGATGAGCTTGAAAGAGTTTCAAGTTCTAATGGACTCTGTGTTGGAGGCTAAAAGGCAAATACTATGGAGAATGGCATCAGATGGCAGCAGTATGTCAGAGAATGGACTCAGAAGCAAAAGGAATCATATAACCTCGCAACAAGAGCAGCCTATTCTTTTAGCCTTCAATTTTCAAAAAAGAAAATTGACCCACAAATGAAAACAGGAAGAAATGCTGCCCAGGTTTTGGAGGAAGAAACATTCAATATAAGTTAAACTGACACTAGATAGTACTTAAAATTATTCTTCTCCTCTCCTAACCCTGGCTTTTATCTTTTCCCTTTCTTTGGTCAATTCTCCATTGTTTCCTTTTGGACAAATCCCATCTCCGTTTTTTTTTTTCTATTCTTTTTCTACTTGACCTCTGTAGCACTTGACCCAGATGACTGCCTCCTTTTTTTGGAAACTCAATTTAAAGAATAGATGAGCGTCAATAACCCACATCAGAGATTCAAGTGAGGAACTATACATTTTTGTTTCAGTAAAATAAATAAAAACTCAATTATTTACTGGAAAATCAAGTCTTTTTAAACAAAAGACTTTCTTGGTTCTTGAAAGGCCAACTGAGAAGACTGTACTTGGGCTCCCAGAGTTGAGAAAAGCCTCCATGAGACTGAGTATATATATATTTTAGCAGTTACTCTGAACTTCTTGGAGAAGGAGCTTGTAAATATGGCTGATACTTTCTGGAAAGAGTCACAAAGCTGGTACAGAAGCAAGATAAAATAGTGAAGACATAGTTAAATTATATGTACCTTCTATCAGTCTTTGATCAAAGCAAAATATTTAATACATGCTTGACTTGTGGTGATAATTTACTCAAAAGACAAAGAAAATGAGGAGAATCTAATTCTGAACAAAATGTGGGAAGAGTTCCTAAAGGAAAAGCAACAGGAATTTGAGGTATATATAGCAGTCAAGGAGAAAAGTGCTAGACATTGCCAAACATTGACCCAGGGCTTTATGTGATTAGATTTTAAAGAGGTCAGGGAGAAAGTAGGCATGATCTCACTGTCATTGTCTCTAAAAACAAAGATAAATCAAGAATGATGGATAGCTTTAAAAATCTGTAATGGATGCATTTAATTCAGTTTCATGATTTTCTCCACTAAAAATCACCATCTTCCAATCAATAATGGAGAAATCAGATAGTAAGAGTTCTTCAGGGCTGAATGTTCCAATGTCCGAAAGGGTAGAATATCAATGGATCAAATGGTTTTAGGGTCATATCTCAGGAAACATTGACATAGTCCACCATAAGGTTGAGGCTGGTATGAAATCTTAGATAGGGAATGGGGATGGATATATTTTTAAAACCCTTACCTTCTGTCTTAGAATCAATTTTATGTTCTAATAAGGTTCTAAGGTAGGATTGGGGTAAAAGCTAGGCAATGAGGGTTAAATGACTTAACTAGGATCACAAAGCTAGGAAGTGTCTGAGGCCAGATTTGACCTCCCATCTTTGGACCTGGTTCTCAATGCACTGAGCCACCTAGCTGCACCCAGTGATAAATATTGTTAAATGTAAAGAGAAGAAAGTTACAAAGAGAGTTACACAAGTTAAGCCATTTTAGATTGGGTGGAAGAGTATATATGTCTGATGAGATTAGGATGGAGGTATTAAAAATAGGTAGCCTGAGCAGATTCACTGGCACAATTAAAGGACTAGAATAGTAGCAATATGAATCTTCCCAAAAGTTTGTGATAATATTTGGAATTACATAGTTTTACGATGACTATAAAAAATTCACGCTAAGGCATCTTATGTCCCTTGCAATTACTACAATTTGAATATATACTTTCTGTACATTTGATTGCACTTTGGTTTCCAATTTTCAGAAGGAGTCATTTAAACAGTAACTATTTAAAATATATCCACAGGTGGCAAAATATTGGAAAATGAGCGGATGCCCTCTAATTGGGGAATGACTGAACACATTGTGTTATCTGTTGGTGATGGAATACTATTGTGCTCAAAGGAATAATGAACTGGAGGAATTCCATGTGAACTGGAACAACTTTTAAGAACTGTTAAATTTAATTGTGGTTGGACTCTGAATATTTATATAGGTGGTCTCCAGGGACTTAATTTCTAAAATCTGAAAATGAATTACTAAAGTAAATGGAATTTATGGTAGTTTATTTACAATAAAGGGAAGATATTAAGGAAGAGAGAAAATGGGAGAGAAAGAGAGATAGAGCTCTGGCTTCCACTGATACCAATTAGAAATTCTAAGCCCCAGGCAGGGGAAATATTTTCAAGATGATGGGCCTTTCTGATAGGTTTACACCTCAGAGAAAGACAGGATCACTAAGTCAGCCTTTCACTCACCAATGGTGACCATTTAAATAGAAAGCAGTCTAAGTGTCTGTCTTCTGGTTGCTCATCAAGGGTCTGTCTTCCAGTCTCTACTCTGAGTCAGAGAGCTCTTCGATCTCCTCAAATTGAATATCTTCTTTTGGCCTCTGGTCCTCTTTTTAAAGATCTTTTTCTCTTGTGTCACCTCCCCTAAATTTCACATCTACCAATCACAGTAGATACTTTTCTCCAGAACTGCCCACTCTTTAGTTCACACCTTCTTTGGTTAGATTATAACTTTTAGGGTTACTTAACACCTGTTTTTTGGTTACTTCACCTTTTGTAGTTACTTAAAACCTTTTTGTAGTTAAAATGGGCAGATCTACCTAAAATACTGAGTTACCACCTTTTTTGGGATTAAAATCTAAAATTAGATTGTGGATTATAATTCAATCTTCCCAATAAAGGAAGAGCTAAGTACCTGCATTTTTACAATGGGGAGGGGGGTAGGATTACAATTTAATCTTCACAATAAAGGAAGAGCTAAGTATCTTCATTACAATCAGGAGATAGCTAAATTCAATCTTCACAGAACTGATGCAGAGTGAAAGGAGCAGAACCAAGAGAATATTGTACACAGAGACTGATACACTGTGGCACAATTGAATGTAATGGACTTCTCTAGTAGCAATGCAGTGATCCAGGACAATTCTGAGGGATTTATGACAAAGAACTGTGGGAGCAGAAACATAGAAGAAAAACAGCTGCTTGATCACATGGGTCAGTGGGGATATGATTGGGAATATGGGCTCTAAACAATCACCCTAGTACAAATATCAATAATGTGGAAATAGGTCTTGATCAATGGCACATGTAAAACCCAGTGGAATTTCTATGGGAGGGGGGTGAGGGAGGGCAGGGAAAGAACATGATATCATTTAACTATGGGAAAATATTCTAAATTAGTTAATTAAATAAATATTTTCAATTCAAAAAATGAAATAAAATAAAGTATATCCACAGGAAAATAATGTGATGACAATCACTTGAAGGATCTGAGGTTAGTTGACCTGAGAAAAGATCTAGAGTCAAAACAAAGTCATCTTTGGGGGCAGCTTGGTGGCTCATTGGATTGAGAGCCAGGCCTAGAGAGATAGGAGGACCTGGGTTCCACTCTGGCCTCAGACATTTCCTACCTGTGTGACCCTGGGTAAGTCCCTTAATCACCACTGCCCAGTCCTTAATACTCTTCTGCCTTGAAACTAATACAAAGTATTGATTCCAAGATGGGAAGTAAGGGTTAACATTTTAAATAAAATTATGTTTAAAAATGTGTACTGTTTACATGTAGAAGTTGGATTAGATATCTTCTTAGTATTTCCAAAACACATGACTAGGTCTAATGAATGGTAGAAGTTATTGGAAAGGAGTGAAAGAAATATCAATCAATTCAAGGAAGAACTTTTTGACAGTTGCAATTATCTAAAGATAGTAGGGTCTTCTTTCTGAGGCTCAATTCCAAGTTTTTAGGAGTGTTCAAGGGAAATCTGAATGATCATACATGAGAGAATCTTGAATTGTTCTAGATGTTACTGCTGTCAATGACTTAGTAAACTCTTTATTTTTAAAATTAAATTTAAAGTCTTTTCAATTATTGATCACCTAATTACTGGGAATGGGATGGCCAGCATTCTTCCTCACCAGCCTTCTGGAAAAATGGTTAAGCTTTATTGATGAGTACCCTTAAGATATTCAGAATTATATATTTTTATATTGATATTAAAGTACTGATTCTGCTCACTTTACTTGGCTTCAGTTCTTTCATCTCTCTAAAACTGTTTTTTTTTCCCTTGTGTAACATTTGTTCAGCTATTTCCTAAATGATGGGCAAAGCATTAGTTTCCAATTCTTTGTAACCACAAAAAAAAAACAACAAACAAACCTGGCATGTGTGAGTGTGTAAATGGGACCTTTTCTCCCTTTCATCTTTTTGGATGGTAGACCTAGCAGTGGTAATGCTATATCAAAGAGTATCCATAGTTCAGTAACTTTGGAGATATAATTTCAAATTGTATTCTAGAATGGCCAGATTGATTCACAGCTCCACTAACTGTGCCTGTTTTCCCACAGCCCTTTCAACATTGATAATTTCCTCTTTTTTGTCAGCTTTGATAATCTGATTGCTATTGAGTGAGACCCCAGCATTATTTTAATTGTATTACTTTAGTTAACAGTGATTTGGAACTTTTTAAAATATCCTCACAAAGAGCTTGAGTTTCTCCTCTTATGAAATGCTTGTTCATACCCTTTGATAATGTCAATTGGGGAATTGTTCTTATTCATATTAATTTGAATCAGTTCTTTATATATCTTGGAAATGAGCCCTTTGTCAAAGAAACTTGTCATAATTTTCTCCCAGTTAATGGTTTCTCTTCTAATCTGAGCTTCATTGAAATTTGTTTGTGAACAAGCTTTAAATTTTTATGTAATAAAACTGTTCATTTCGTATTCTGTGATCATATCTATCTCTTGTTTGTTCATGAACCCTTCATTTCTCCAGAGATCTGGAAAGTAATTCCTTCCTTTTTCTTCTAATTTGTTTATGATGTGGCCTTTTGTGTCCAGGGGAATATAGAAACATGGGATTCCCATATTAACAGAACAAGAAAAAGAGAAATTATATAATCCAATCTCAGAAAAAGAAATCAAGGAATCGTTATGAGAAATGGCAAAGAAAAATAACCAAAGTCCTGATGTATCCATAAATGAATTCTACTGAACATTCGAAGAATGATCCATTTCAATATGATATAAATTCTTTATAAGAATGGCCAAACAATGAATTAAATTCCTCATGTAATACAAAGATGGTCTTAATACTTAAACCTGAGAGAGTAAATACTAAGAAAGAAAACTACACACTAATAGCTCTATTGATTATGACTGTATGCATTTATAACAGGGATGCAGAGTTGGTTTAAGGAAAACTACAAATATAACTGACCATATTAATAACAAGAACCAAAAATCATATAATCATATCAGTAGATGCAAAAATAATTTTTTGACAACAGAAAATCTGCATTCGTTTTTTTAAATACTAGAAAAATAGAAATACATGCACTTCTTATTATATAGCAAATAGTATAGATCTAAAACCATATATGTAATAGAGATCAACTAGAACCCCTTCAACCAAATTAGGGTGAAGCAAGGCTATCTCTGGTCTCTACTTCCATTTCACTCAGTACTAGAAATGCTAACTATAGCAGTAATAGAAAAATGTAATTAAGGTAATAAGTATCTATTAAAAAATTTTTAAAAAATGATTCCTTTTCACAGATGATATAATGGTATACTTAGATAACTCTAGAAAGTCAACTAAAATGATTAAAAAGAATAACTACAGAAAATGTGGGGCATATAAAATCAATCTACAGAAATCATCTTAATTTCTTTATCATGCTAATAAAGCCTGACAAGAATAGGTATAAAAGCATTTCTCCTGAAACTAATTACAAAATATAAAAAATATTTAGAATCTACTCATTATAGAAAAGAACTATATGAATATAATTATAAATCATCTTTACAGATATAAAGATAGATCTAAATGATTAAAGAAATATTAATTTAAGCAGAAATATAATCAAAATGATAACATTAATTCACTTTTTTAGTGCCATGAAAATTAAATCCCAAAGGGTAACTTTATAGATCTGGAAAAACTAACAAAATTCATCCAGAGATGCAAAAAGGTCAAGAATCTCAAGAGGGAGCAGCTCGGTAGTCAGTGGATCGAGAGTCAGGCTTAGAGGTTCAAGTCTGGCCTCAGACACTGGCCTCACCCAGCAGTATGACCCTGGGCAAGTCACTTAACTCCCATTGCCTACCCCTTACCGCTCTTCTGCCTTGGAGCCAATACACAGTACTGACTCCAAGATGGAAGGTGAGGGTTTAAAAAAAAAATCTCACGGGGAAACAATCTTTTAAAAGTGGGAAGTAATAGGGTCTCACAGGACCAGATTCCATCCTATGCTACAAAGCAGTAATTCTCAAATCTGTTTGGGATTGATTTAAAAAATGAGGTAATAATAATAGATCAACAGAGCAGATTGGGTTCCGAATAAGAGGAAGCAAAGAAACCCAGTTGCCAGGGTTTGATAAACCCAGAGAGTGCAAAGACTCAGTATTTGATGTGAAATGCTTGGAAAACTAAACAGCAACTTGTCAGAAATGAAATTTTGACCAACATCACATACCACAGGCCTAGAGAAAATTCTAATAAGTGATTTAAAGTTAAAGTATAGGCAGGGTCAAAGTAGTTGCTTTTTTTTCCTTCTGCTTGTATTGTGTCTCCTGGAGAGTCTGGGACAATGATAAGGAAAGAAGTTACAATTTAAAAAAAATATCTAACTAACAATGATTGGAGTGATGGTTCCATGGAAACTGTGATTTATTTCAAATTTTGTTTGTGAAATTTATGGACTTAGAAAGGCAATTATCAAAAGAAGGGAGCAAAACATGGATCTCTCCTCATATAAGAGAATCTTCAAGAAACCTGAATAAAATCCAAGCATATTGGAAAAAAGAAAAGGTAAGCTACTAGAAATGGAAGCAAAATGACTACTTTTTTTTCTTTATTTAATATAAAGGCACCTAAGTAGCATCTAGCTAAGAGCACTGAACCCAGAGTCAAGAGGACTCGAGTTTAAATCGAGGTTCAGGCACTTGTGAGCTGTGTGACCCTGGGCAGGTCACTTAATCATTTTATGTCTGTTTCTTCATCTGTAAAATGGGGATAACAATAGCACATAGGTCCCAGAATTGCAGTGAAGACAAAATAAGATCCTTTTTGTGAAATTCTTTGCATATTTTAAAGCACTTATGGATTTTAAGCTCTCATTTAGTACTTAAATGCTAACCAACTGTTTCTTCACAACAACCTCGTGAGATCAGTGACAGAAGTAGCATTATTTCCATTTCTAAACAAGCAAACAGAAAGAGGAGTTATGTGACTTTCCCAGGGTCACAGAGCTGGAAAGTATGAGCTGAGGGTCAAACTTACGTTTCCTGGATCCATGTCCATGCTGCCTGTGGAGAGCATGAGCAGCTCTCATAAAAGAAAATGGATGCTGAAACTTGCATGATGTGAGTTTAAGAGAAGAGAACTCCAAAATTGAAAATCAATATTAAATAACGTTGTGAAGAGCATCCCCTGATGATTCTGTCAATGGCATCACCATCCTTCCAGGCATCCTGGTCCACCACCTCAGAGTCATTCTCCACCACTCACTTTCTCTAATCCCTTCTAGGATAATTTGCAACCCTCCCACCCGCCCCCCAAACACAGCTGACATTAAGTCTATACACAAGCTGTCTTTCCAGACATTCATCTCCAAACACCCTGTACCCCAGTTAAATTAGCCTAACACTAGAGCCTGCTGGTCATTCCACTTCTTCTTTTGGTTGGTTTGGAAAGGCTGCTCCCTCCTCAACACCCCAAATTACACAAGGCTGGTGCTCCATCCTCATCTGCATCTCTGGATCCCGAGCTTCCTTTAAGGCTCTGTGCCTGTGTCACTTCTCCAGGAAGCCTGAATCGATTCCTATGTGCTAATTGTCTCTTCCTCCTGAAATTCCTTTATGCTTTACTTATGTTTGCATTTTTTCCTCCCAGCCTAATGGAAGCTTTTTTTCCCCCTCAAACCCGTATCTTCTATCTTGGAATCAGTGTTAGCCATTGGTAATGAGGCAGAAGAGTGGTAAAAAACTGGGGAATGGGCATTGTGACTTGCCTAGGGTTACACAGCTAGGAAGTGTCTGAGGTCAAATTTGAACCCAGGACCTCCCATATCTGAGCCTGGGTCTCTTTCCACTGAGCCACCTAGCCAACCTGCCTCCCCTGTACTCCCAATGGAAGCTCTTAAAGAACAAGGCTTATTTTTCATTTTTCTTTTTATCCCCAGCACCTAGGACAGTGCCTCACCCTTAAATAAGGGCTAGGGATTGGATGTGTGATTTCTTTGGTATAGGTATGTTCCAAGTGAGAAAGTTCCCTCTACCTATGCAGATTGCCACATACTCTTCAACATATAATATTATCAATCTACCTAGAATACTAAGAAGTTAAGTGATTTGTCCAAGGTCATACAATCAGGAAGTGTCTGAGGACAAATTTGAACCCAGGACCTCCGATCTCTAGGTATAACTCTCAATCCACTAAGCCACCAAGCTGACTCTAATAAAATGATCTTAAAACAAAATTTAATTTGGGCCTGATTCTTTCAACATTTTTACTAATGTTCTGAAGTTGTAGCATACAAGGGAAAGGCTTTATTTTTATTCAAATTTCTCATTTTCCCCTAAATTAGAAAATCCTGAATAGTCACTGGAGTTCTGATTTGGGGGTTGCTGATCTATACAAACTACATGTTCACAGGTTTATGACATTTCATGACTGTCAGTTTCAAAGGTTTATATTAGCTCCCTCTTGGAGCATTAATGATAATATCTGCCCATCATGCCTTTTGGAGGAGGAAATATAGGATTTTTTTCCTCCCCCATCCTGACAGCCCTGCTTTGTGCCTTCTCTGCCTCACCCTCAGTGGGCTGGCTGTCCTGTTACCAGCAGCACCAAAGCTTCCTGGGTTACAGACTAGTTTTGCCCAGAAAGTGCAGTGTATCACTTGGCACCAGCTGCCCTAAAAGTCAGGGAGCCACTATTCTGCTGAAGCCCTCAGGGAATCTGACAGGCTGTCTTGGCAGCCAAAGTCAAATGCCTGTATAAGTCTGCCCTTAATCATACCAGAAAAGAGGGTATAATGGGGGATTGGGCTCAGTGTCAGAGAAAACTGGATTGAAACCCACTTCAGATACTCAATCACTGTAGGACCATGGTCAGGTCTCTTTATCCCCTAGTATTTCAGTTTCCTTATCTGTAAAATGAAGAGTTGACTCAATAATCTTTATGTCCCTTCCCAATTTTAAGTTAATATTCTATACATAAAGTCAAAATATACTTGGGAAAAATGCAGGCTCTTGCAAAAGAGTCTCGAGAAACTTAAAACTGCACTAAAACTTTTAAGATACCTTATATTTGTTAAAGGATTTGGTTTGGAAATGAGGCAGTTGTGGATCAGTGGATAGAGCAGTTCAAATCCTCCTTCAGACACTTCCTAACTATGTGGCTCTGATTATTTGACAAAATGTATCCACTGGTAGCAAAAAATTGGAAAATGAGGGGATGTCCCTAGATTGGGGAATAGCTGAAACAAATTGTGATATATGATCGTGATGGAATACTATTGTGCTATAAAGAAGGATGAATGATGGATTTCTAAAAGAACTAGAAAGACTTAAATGAATTGATGCGGAGTGAAAAAAACAGATCCAGGAGAACATTATACACAGAGACTGTAACACTGTGGGATGGTCAAATATAATTAACTTGGCTACTAATAGCAATTGCAATGATTCTGGACAATTCTGTGGAGCTTATGTGAAAGTATGCTGTTCACACTTAGAGAAAGAACTGTGGGAGTAGAAATCTAGAAGAAAACATGTGATTTATCACTTGTTTATATGGGTATATGATTGGGGATTTGGTTTTGTTGTTTTTTTTTAAACCCTTACCTTCCATCTTAGAGTCAATACTGTGTATTGGTTCCAAGGCAGAAGAGTGGTAAAGGCTAGGCAATGGGGATCAAGTGACTTGTCCAGGGTCACACAGCTGGGAAGTATCTGAGGCCAGATTTCAACCTAGCACATCCTGTCTCTAGGCCTGGCTCTCATCCACAGAGCTACCCAGCTGCCCCCCGGGGTTTTGGTTTTAAAGGATTACTCTTTTGCAGAAGTTAATAATAACCCAGTGAAATTTCTTGTCAACTCTGGGAATGGGGAGGGATGAGGGGAGGGAGAAAACAGGAATCATATAATAATGGAAAAAGTTTAAGATGTAAAAAGTAATAGAAAGGAGTAGACAAAAACCATACATAAACATAAAGTATTCATTTGCTTTACTAGAGAAAGAAAGGACAAATGATTCAGTATCCTTGCTAAGAAAACCCCATGACTACCTATGGTCCATAGATCATGACGAGGTGGACATGACTAAACAAGTGAACAACAATAATGGTACAGGAAAGGCTGGGCTAAAAAGGAAGGCAGTGTAGTATGTGGAGTTCTTCCATTAAGCAAGAACAGTCACTTTCTAATAACTCATGACCTTCAAGTATTATTATTGTCACTAAGGGATAAAGTGATTTGTTTATGCTGTCAGTCTATTTGAGAAATAGGACTTTTCTCTATCTTCCTGACTCCAAAGCTTACTTTCTTATCCAATAAAGCTATCCAGCATCTCCCTGGTAATGTATTGTGGATCTTAAAGAGAAAGAAAGAAAGAAAAATGTCCCTTGGCAAAAAGGGATAAGTGATGAGAGATATTCCAGAGCGTCACAAAGAAGTCTTCTCTGAATGAATAGACAAGAAGAAGAACAAAAAGCATTACTAACTTCATGGCTAATATGCTCTGCACAAATGATTCTAGAAGCAGCAGAGAAATTTTTAGTATTGCTAATTGGTGGGTAATGTGGCAATAAGAACAAAATCTGGACTCTCTGGTCTCCTCAAAATCCCTGATGTGAGCAGGTGTACTAACAATAGTTTCTGCTGCTTCTCCATCAAAAGATTCCCATGTAACAGTTCAGTGAGAAACAGCTGGAGAGAGAACCAGACTCACTCAGGAAGATTGCAGTTCAAGTCCTGCTTCTGAATCATCCCAGCTGAGTGACCCTGAGAAAGTCCCTTAACTTTGAAGGGCTCTAAGCAACTCTACAAGAGTCTAAGCTACACAAGAGTCACCAAATAAGATGCTATTTGGAAAGCACATAGCACAGTTCCCAGTCCATTTTAATTGTTATTCAGACATAGCCAATTCTTTGTGACCCAGTTTGGGATTTTCTTGGTGACGATATTGGAGTGGTTTGTCATTTCCTTCTCCAGTTCCTTTCGAACTTGAAAGAACTGAGGCAAACAGTGTTAAGTGACTTGTCCAGGGTCACTTAGTATATATCTGAGGCTGGATTTGAACTCAGGTCTCCCTGATTCCAGGCCAAGGACTCTATTCAATGTACCACCTAACTGCCCAATATCCTGGCACATTGTTGCTGTTGTTCAATCATATCATTCCTGTCCAACTCTTCACAATCCATTTGAGGTTTTCTTGGCAAAGACACTGGAGTGGTTTGTCATTTGCTTCTCTGACTCATTTTAAAGATGAAAATTAAGCAAATGGAGTTATGGGACTTATCTAGGATCTCACAGCTATTAAGTATCTGAGTCAGGATTTGAACTGTTTTCCTGACTCTGGACTGGGTGTTCAATGAACTATACCACCTAGCTACCCAAGATCCTGGCACATAGTAAGCGCTTAATAACGCTCGCTTTCTTCTTTCCTTCCAATCTTCCTTCATGAAAGGAGTTGTTTTCATGGGATTTCCCTACAATGAATGAAGTCAGAGGTCTAGGCTCCATCCTTCACACCCTTCTCAGAGAACTTCTGGATGCTACAAAGAGTCATAGTTTGGCCACTTGTTAGCTGCATGATTAGAACAAATCATTCTGGACCTGTTTTCTCTGTACATCTAAATTAAGAGTAATATGCATTCCCCATCTAGCAGGGTCATTGTGGGAAAAACATTTCCCATGAGCCTTAAAGTAGTATAGAAATAGGAACTGCTATTAAATAAGTGTCACCTTCTTCCCAAGAAGGTTGTAGGGAACAAGCTATGAAAAAGTAGCATGGCCTCTGGCAACGACTAGCCAGGTGATCATGGGGAAATTTCTAAGCTCATTTTCATCTTCTGCAAAATGGGGAGAATCATCCCTTAAGTACCTACCTCCCAGGGATGGAATAAAGTTCAAATGCTACAGTGTAGGTAGAGCTCTGTGCCACCCTTGCTCACATTGTCTCAAGGATGACAGGTGAAATGGTGGACAGAGAGTGGGACCTAGTGTCAAGAAGACGTGGTAATTGAAATCCAGGCTCAGACACTTACTGGGCAACCCCTGGGCAAGCCATTTAACACTCAGGTTCCTCACCTGTAAAATGGGGTTATCCCATTTAATAATGGGGAGCTATCCTTATGATAGCTCCTACTTCCCAGGGTTCTCGGCATGATAATATGAGCTGACATTTTTTTATTTTTATTTTTTTTTTCTATAAACCCTTACCTTCCGTCTTGGAGTCAATACTGTGTATTGGCTCCAAGGCAGAAGAGTGGTAAGGGCTAGGCAATGGGGGTCAAGTGACTTGCCCAGGGTCACACAGCTGGGATGTGGCTCAGGCCAGATTTGAACCTAGGACCTCCCGTCTCTAGGACTGGCTCTCAATCCACTGAGCTACCCAGCTGCCCCCTAAGCTCACATTTTTAAAGTGTTCTGTATACCTTAAAATGTTGTGTAAATTCCAACTACTACTACTACTACTACTGTTGTTGTTTAATTGTTTTCAGTCATATCTAATTCTTCTGTGACCCCATGTAGGATTTTTTTGGCAAAGACACTGGAGTAGCGTCCCATTTCCTCCTTTAGCTCATTTTACAGATGAGCAAACTGAGGCAAACAGTGTTAAGTGATTTGCTCAGAGTTGCATAGCTATTATTACTAATTTTCCTGTATGATTGCCATTAAGAAAATGCTTGGAAATCACTAATGCAGTACATAAAGGTGAAAAGTTATTATTATATTGCAAATAACAATGAAATCCTTCCCTGTAGTCCTTTGCTATTTAAGCCTAATTATAGGTAACAAAAACAAAATGTTAGCATCAGAGTAATTGGAGGGGATGTTAAGTAGCTTGAAAAAGACCAGTATTTTCCATCCAAATTAGTATATAGGAAGGTAAGTACCTATTAGGGCAGCATTCAGAATTTGGCTCATAATTCAGACCTCTGTATTTGGGGAAAGAAAGCCTAATAGTCTTAAATATGAGCCTGGTGTCTGCAGAAGCCCTAGCCTTAGGCACAAATGAGATCATCAGCAGGTTGGTAACCTGCTGCTGTCAGTTGTGGGAAAGGGCAGAGCTATTCGGGAACCTGGCAATATAGTTGGTGTCCAGCAAAAAGAAGTGGGATACTTTTTTTTTTTTTTAAACCCTTACCTAAACAATACTGTGTATTGGCTCCAAGGCAGAAGAGTGGTAAGGGCTAGGCAATGGGGGTCAAGTGACTTGCCCAGGGTCACACAGCTGGGAAGTGGCTCAGGCCAGATTTGAACCTAGGACCTCCCATCTCTAGGACTGGCTCTTAATCCACTGAGCTACCCAGCCGCCCCCCGGGATACTTTTAATAGATTCAAATATAGGTGTTAATCAGCCTGTTTGCTACAGCATAGACTTTGTGGCTTTTGCTGGATTGTACTTGCTTTGAAAGAAAGTGCCCTGATGCTAAAGTCTGGAGATCTGTGTTCAAATGCTGCCTATGCTCTTTACTCTCTGTGTAACCATAGCAAATTAATTAACTTTTTCTCAGCTTCAGTTTCTTCATGTGTAAAATGAAGGATGATGTCCAAGATTTGCAGTTCTTAAAATCTATTCTCTAAAGAAGGGATATTTAAGCTGAGGACTATGGTCCTGTGCATAGATTTCAGAAATTCTGTGAATTTCAGTGGTAGAAAATTATTTCTTTATCCTCTAAGTGAAATATAGCAATTCCTTCAAAGAGGATTTTTAAAAAAGCAAATGATTCTGAAAAGGGGAACGTGGGCAGGATATGAAAGGGGAATGATGCTAAAAATGTGAACCCCCTACTCTAATAGGCAAGCTTCAACAAATACTGAGTGATAGATTTTGGAATCTGAGGGTCTGGGTTCAAAAAGGCTTTGCTACTTTTGGCATAAGCTGCTTCATTTCTCTGCCATCCGGGTTCCTCACTTTTGAAAGGAGGAAGTGGAATGGATGTCCTCCCAGCACTTCCCAGCTGGAACTACAGTCAAGTTATGCATTTGAACAATTGCACTATTTCCACAAATCTTGAAAACAATACACATTAGGACCCAGACAAGCTCTGATTGTCAAAACACTGCAAGACTCTTAAGACCCACAAAACATCTTTTCATCATTTTATTGAGTTATCTTCAGGCTTAGATGCCTTTTTAGTTATGATATCAAGAACTCCTGGCTGCATCGAAATTCTGTAACCACTGGAAAATAGTTAGGGACTCGAGTGCCAAGAAATAACACCACCACTAATTAAAAAAAGAATTATGTTAAAAAGCGGTCAGGAAAAACATCCAGCATGCAAATGAATGATGCTCTAGAGAAAATGGTGAGCATTTAATTCATTGTCTTTTTTTCTTGTAGTCTGATTATTTTAACTGAACCTGAGAAAGCCCTCAAATTTCAAGTACACGGTTTCCACAGGCAAATAAAATGGCACTGTTCATCACAAATAAACCTAGTTTAATCAACAATATTACATTAACAGAAAATATAAAAATAAACATTTTCACAGGAGCACTGAAATACAGCAATCGAAATGCACAGAACATTTACCATGTAATGCAAACACTTTCCCTTCATGTTAATTGGCAAAACTTTGTATCATAAAGTATCTAACAGGAAATTTAAAGTTGTAACATAACTCAGCAGCCAAGTCACACAGTTTTCACTCTAGAAAATGCCTGGAGCTAAAACGAGGGCTCCAGCAGGGCAATTGAACATAAATGCATAAAAGCAACAGCAAGCCTACAGCTGCTAGGATGATACTTAAGATGTGAGAGTGCCACCCAGAAATGCTCGGAAATGCTGGGAAAAGTAGCAAGTCCAGGCTATTTCACTTGACCAAGAGATACAGGCTAGAAGCCATTTAGGGAAAATGTAAACAGAGCTCACTGGAGCAGCAGGGGATGGAGCAGCCACATCCTCCCACCTCTCTTTCTGCATTTCCCTTTAAGAGCTCTCCTTTAAACTCCAAGGCTGAGTCTCTGATGCCTCTCCACCAGTTTTGTAAAGCACACTGACTTGGATGTGCTTGGAATAGAGATCAACTTTGTTGCATTTCTTAAATAGTGGTCACCAATGGGTTTCATGCATTTTTTTTTTTACAATGGTAGTAAAAATTTGACTGCAAAATCTCACAAAATGTATACCTTACAGACCCAGTTAGACTAAAATATTTTCTATTTGCTGTGTGATCCTCTATTTGCTTGACACAAAATTGAGTCTTTACATATAAAATCAGAAATCCAATTTTAAAAGGTAAACATGCAAGTACTTTGTTGGGGAAAATTGAACAAGTAGCTTCACAAAGTGGACTTGTAGCAATTATTATAATCTGTACAAAAAGAATGATTCAAAGAGGACCCAATTCTTTAAGAGACTGACTTGGAAAAGCATAGAGATCTGTGAAATCTCTCTTCTTATTTTCACCATGCCACATATATTATGGATTTCAAATACAGCTCTCTGCTCTACTGAGGATATACATTTTAATAAATAGAATTTACATCACTGTTCTGGATCAAAAATGCTCTTCCAAGGAAAGTTTTCAATCCTATCTGTACAATTAATGGACTGCAGTTGCTTCATCAATAAATAATCTGGTAATAGTCTTTACGATGACCAGCAAGCTTAAGCTTTATGACATAATGGATGGGTCAGATTTGACATCTAGTATCAAACTTTCAGTCTCTGCTGCTGCTGGTGCAATTCCAGTCCCTATTATTAATGACATCTTTTGTGTCCAAAGACAGTTTAGTCTCCTCTAAGAGGAAAGTTAGTAGTTTCAACAGATTTCCTGGGCATGTTTCCACATCACAGCTGATATCCACATAGGAATGCTAAGCCAATGCCTGGGATTGAGTGGTTCTGGAAAACAAGGATGGCATATTTTATGAGTCTCTAGCATTTTTCAGAATCATAAATGCCCTGGTGACAGAGTTGTTGTTCTATTTCCATTTTAACAATGGGGGAAAAGATGAGTTGTGGAATCTGAACTCACCAGGGGGCTAGCTGATTGGCCCATGAAGATTTGAACTTAGAAATCCTGACTCCCGCACACCAGATCTTCTCAATTTCTTACCCACTCAGATCAAGGAGCAAATCGATTTGGCAGGCTTTCAGTAATGACTGCTCAGGTGCTAAGAAACATCTGGGTTCTGCACTTTTCATCTCTTTTGAGTACTTTGATGAACTGATAAATGAGAGCATATTAACAAATTCACATGTCTCAGTAATGCCAACATAGTGCCTGCTCAAGATTTAAGAACACACATCCTCCAGGCCCATGAAATGTCTTTCCAGGCTTTATGAGGTGAGAGCCCTGCTGCAGTCAAAGGGATACCACTTCAACTTGATCCTCAGTTGATTTCAAGCTGGATGGATGCAACTAGCAGGAAGAGATCCCCGTGGGCTGTGGTGGCTACTTGGAAGTAGTGAGCCAAGTCAATCTTTGTTTCCATTTGGCATGGTTTTGAGGATTCCTTATGTAAGTAATTACAGTCTCCTATGTGAGGTATAAAGTAGGAAATAGAAAGAAACAGTCCAAATAGTACAAGGACACTTCAAGTCATTCTGTAACTCCCCAGACTCGTTTCACAAATACTCTGAAAGTTTTCTAGGATCTGAAAGAAATGCTGAATGTCCATGTTCCATAGGGTTAGGCTAGCATGGAAAGCAACCTGCTGCCTAGGCCTGGATGTCCTGGGATCTAAAAAGGACCCTAAAGTAAGTGGAATACTTGGGGTACCACTTATTGGGTCAGGCACAAACGTTCCCTTTTTTCTTTGTCATTCATGTATTTAATGTTGCTACAGATAACATCACTCAGGTAAATAGTCAAATGGTTTGTATCTTGTGTTCTATTCTCCTGCCAATGATTTTAGAAATAACCTCTCAAATTGCTACAACAAAATACTTTAGCAAAGTTCTACTTAGGTTTGAAATATCAATCACTGTCTACTATCATTTCACTGGCATTGGATTTGCTAAATGCATTTTGGTGACTAAAACAAGTCATGTAAAACTGTAACATGTAACATGTAAAACCCTATGTAAAACTGCAGATCCATGATGACAGATAACAGATGACACACCCAAGGGTTTTACAGATGTACAGACCAAGACTATCACCAATCTTTCAGGGACTGAGTTTCCTCACCCTAAGTCAAGGGGTTTGGATTAGCTGATCTCAAAGGATCCTTCCAGCTCTACAAAGTTATTTAATGACAAATATAGCATTAATTCATCTGTCACTTTGTGTCCCATATATTTACTTCAAGATCTAATTCCACTCTGAAAGAATATAATTGGTGACCATGGCAGTTCCCTGCTTGGAGTCTCTGAATTAAAAAGAAAAAATTGTCAACTGCAGAGTCACTTTACAAAATGAAACCATCCTTAATATTGATCTCATCAGTACAATGGGAGCTTTGTGATTGTGTAGGGGATGTAGAGTATATTCATCTCAATAAGTTTGTATAATATAGTTGTATTATTGTGAAAAAAATACAGGGATGGGATTGAGTGGTAATTTAAAAATGTGTTTAAACACAGAATGAGCTTCATTAGAGAAATCTGAAGCATTTGACAATTAATGCCCAGAGGAGCAAATCTGGAATATATAAATGACCCTTTCCCCCATTAGCCATCTTTTTAAATTCTTTTTTTTTTTAAACCCTTACCTTCCGTCTTGGAGTCAATACTGTGTATTGGCTCCAAGGCAGAAGAGTGGCAAGGGCTAGGCAATGGGGGTCAAGTGACTTGCCCAGGGTCACACAGCTGGGAAGTGGCTCAGGCCAGATTTGAACCTAGGACCTCCCGTCTCTAGGGCTAGCTCTCAATCCACTGAGCTACCCAGCTGCCCCCCATCTTTTTAAATTCTTAAAAAAAAATTAAAAAGATTTCTATAATTAATCACTCAGCCTGCTTTGCCATGCTATCAAGCAATGCTCTTAGGTATTTAAATACAGTATTTTATCTCCCAGTTTTAAAAACAAGGACTAGTGAAAGTAAATCATGCTTTGTCATTTTATAAGCCAAATTTGTAAACTTTACGATTTTTTTCTATCACTTATGCACGTTCAACTACTGTTATAATACTTTCAAACATCTTTCACAATAACTCAAAAAGGTCCTTTTCCCCAGAACTTTTGTACTGGTCCCTACATGACAACAATTAACTTTAGCCCCTGTGGCTTCATTTCTATTCTTTTTTTTAATATCTAGAGCATGTAGATTTTGGAAAGCTGCCAATCACACCCAAATACTAACCATACCCAGCTACACTTTGCCTTAACATGTGAACTCAACGTTAGCCAGTTTGCCCTATAAGTCATCAGTTCAGAGTTTTGTTTTGTTTTGGGATGTTTTTGCAGATGTGGATGCGCTCATCCTGGAAAACAAACAAACCCCTATGGTATTAAACAGCAACACTGCCAATAAACAGCATGTTTACCTAAGGAGATTTCAAACATATTAACATTTCATAGGAAACAAAACCCATTTACTATCATAATTTAAAATTGTTACTTTATCCAAGACAATTAATGAATTCCATCATCAAGTATTTAGCACCCGAGATATAATAAAGTTTTTTTTCTGAAAATTAGAATTAGAAAATCATCACCTTTCAAGATTTTCACCTCAACGACTTCTGTCTAGCCAGAGTCCAAGTGAAGAGAGTCAGCAATTCATGCTCAGAAAGTGACAGAAAATGTTTGATTCTTTCAAACCCCAGGGGCCACCTCACTTGCTACCTAAAGAACTGGAGAATTGCTTTCTGATTTGACCTAATCCTAAATATTTAGAGGATGTGGAGAATCAGTAGAGTGAGTGCTAATATGAATTGCAAAGTAGCAAAATAATCATAATAAAGACTGCAGGTGCACCACCTAAAGTCAAAGCCAGTCAGATATCTTGGAGAAATGATGAATACAAGAAAATCCCAACTAGAAATGTGAGTGTTTGTACCTATGCCTACAAGTACATTTGAGAGAGGAAAATTTTGAAATAGCATAAATTAAGTGTATTTAATGGAGATTACTGTTTGAATAAACCAACCTTAGGGGAAATGATCCAATTTGAAAAAAAAAAAAATCAATGCTTTATCTCTCCCTGCCTCTGTCTTTCTGTCTGTGGGTCTGTCTTTCTCTCTTCCCCTTTAGAAAAGTCAAAAGTCTTTCGAAATTCACCAAAGGAATTCTTTTTCCAGAACTTTAGCCCAGACCCTCCCTCCCTCCCAGTGCTTCTGGCTCTATTTATCATTTCTCTCTGGGTTAGGTTTTGTAGCTTGTTTGCTTTTCACGGTGTTTTGTTTTTTTAAATGACCCCAGAGCAGCCCGCGAGTGCTGAAATTCAGAGGCTCGTGTCTCCATTCTGCTTATACTCGGACAATATGTTGAGGGTCATGTCTTCGCTCTTAGACTGCAAGTTTGCCTCACTTCTTCTGGAAGCTTTCCGGGTCGCCCTGGACAGTCTCCTCCGGAAAGTGTCCCCGGCCAGGAAGTAAAGAATGGGGTCGACACAGCTGTTGAGGCTGGCTAGCCCCCTGGTCACCTGGTAAGTGGCGTAGACCCTGTCATTAAAGGCGCACATCCCCGGGCCCTGGAAGTCCAGCCGAGCTCGCAGGTTGAGCGTTTTCATGACGTGGAAGGGCAGGTAGGACACCGCGAAGACAGTGAGCACGATGATGACCAGGTAGATGGACTTCCTCCGGAGGGGCGAGTTGTCCAGGTCGTTGTAGATGAGGGCGCGCACGATGAGCCCGTAGCAGCCCAGGATGAGCACGAAGGGAACGCAGAACATGACCACCGTGGTGCACATGCTGTAGATTAAGTAGCTGCGCAAGTACTCGTCCGTGGTGGTATCGTAGCAGGTGGTCTTGTTCCCGCGGAGGTCCGTCCCGGAGTAGAAGAGGATGGGGGAGATGGCGGCCACCACGACGGCCCACACGAGCGCGCTGATGTAGACGGCGTTCTTCTTCTTGAGCCTGCCCAGGGACTTGAGCGGGTAGACGACACCTGTGTAGCGGTGCACGCTGATGCAGGCCAGGAAGAGGATGCTGCCGTACAGGTTCACGTGGAAGATGAAGCGCTGTAGCTTACACATGGTCTTGCCGAAGACCCAGTTGGTCTTGTTGAAGTAGTAAAAGATGAGCGCGGGCAGCGTGAGTACGTACAGGAAGTCGGCCAGGGCCAGGTTGAACATGTACACGGAGATGCCGCTCCACGGCTTCATGTGGCACACGAACATCCAGATGGCCACGCTATTGCCCAGAAAGCCCGTGACGAACACCAGTATGTACACGGCGGGCAAGTAGTAGAACTGGAAGCCCGTCTTAGTGAGGGAGCACCTGGGGGCCGGGCCCGACGCGTTGCCCGCCGCCCAGCCCAGGGCAGGGGGGACTTCGGTCCCGTTGGGGAGCACGGACCACAGCGGCACGTCGGTCATGGCTGGGCCGCCTCAGTGGGCGAGGAGGGATCTGGGAAGAGGAAGAGGGAGCATCTGCCCAGAGGCAGATCGGGCGCGGGGCAGCCAAGCGGCAGCAGGAAGAGGAAGGGGGCCAAGGGGGCACGCTCGCCCTGGCGGGCAGCGCCGGGCTCTCCAGATGCGCAGCCGCGCCTTCCCATCGGGCTCGCCCTCCCCGTAGTCCTTCGCCCGCTTCTCGGCAGAGGGCCAGCTGCTTCCGATCGCCCAGGCGCACCTCTACCCCCTAACCCCCAGACTTGCCAACCTGCCGGTCCCAGCGGACGGAATGCCAGGCGTTGGCTGGTCTGTGGCGGCCGCTCCCCGGGGCCTCAAGGGCGCGCCACCGGGGAGCTGCCCAGGCCGGCTCCTGCTGCGAATCTAGCTGCCTGCTTGCCCCTGTTTCCGCGCGGCTCAGCTCCGACTGTCCGGCCCGCCCGGGCTCCGGCTCCCCCACCAGCAATCAGTCCCCCTCTTCGGCTCCGGCTCCGACTCTGGCTTCTTCGCCGGCTGCGCCTCCTCCTTCTGCAGAGCTCAACTTTCCTTCTGCGCTCTTCTCCCGGCTACCTGGGACCCGACTGTGCGGCTGTGGCTGCGACCGCGGCTGCTGGGGGGCCTGGGGCCCCTGCCCCCATCTCCCTTGGCAGCCGGGGCTGGGGAGTCCGAGTGCTGCCTGGCCTTTCCTTTCGCTGGGTCCCCCTCAGCGGCAGCGCCCAGTCCCAGGCGTTCTTCCCACGGAAGCAGAGCCGGGGTCGCTGGGCAGAGGGCAGCGGACACAGGGCAAGGGCAGGAGCTTGGAAGACAGCTGAAGAACGAGGACCGCCAGTGATTGAGTGAGCTAGCAAGCAAGCAGGGGGTGGAGTTAGGAGGAGCCCCGGGGCCAGAGTTCGCCCAGGAGCCCTCGCTTGCTCTCCTCCGGGAATTAAGGGGCGTGCCTCCTTCTCTCCTTCCCTCCCTTCTTCTCGGCCTCCTTCCCTCCCTCCCAACCGCCCTCCCTCCACGCCGAGCCCCAGCCCAGCCTCCTGGCTTTCCCTCCTCTCCGCCACTCAAGCAAGAACTGAGCCAGGAAGCTAGCCGCCCGAGACGGTTGCCGGAGGGGGCGGTTCCTCTCAGCCCCCTCGGAGCACCCTTCCTGGAGCTCTGCAGCCAGGGGTGGGGGCCCCAGGGAGGAGGTGGGGGCCTGAGGGAGCGAAGGAGAAGACTGCTGGTTGAGTGACTGCCCCCCCCCGCCCCCCCCAGATGATTGGGCGGCCCGGGCTCCGGCGCCTGTTCCTGCAGATAGCTCGTTCTTGATTACTCAAGTCTTAAGGAACAGTCACAGGCGAAACGAAATTTGCTGACACACAGGAAACCTTTGTGACACCAGCCCAGCCTTCCCGGGCTCAGCCCCGGGAGGGACACGCGATCCCCAAACCGAGATGGTCATGACAGCAGCAACAGCCAAAACGACATCGAGCTTTTATAGGGGCTAAAAATACCTCTCGGAGGCTGCTCTGGCATTGCCCAATGCCAAGCCCACTGGCCCTGATCGTGCAGGGACCTGCAGATCCAGGAAGACACCCGAGCTAGGACGACTCTCTCCCAGTTCCCCCACCTTTCTCTCCTAAAGACAAGAAGCTTCTAGCAGGAGAGAACCTTAGAAGACTTTTTTCCTTTCCTTTCCTTTTCTTTTTTTTTTAAACGCTCTCCTTCCATCTTGAAATCAATACTGTGCATTGGTTCCAAGGCAGAAGAGCGGTAAGGGCTAGGCAATGGGGGTTAAGTGACTTGCCCAGGGTCACACAGCTGGGAAGTGTCTGAGGCTGGATTGGAACCCAGGACCTCCCATCTATAGGCCTGGCTCTCAATCCACTGAGCTACCCAGCTGCTCACTTAGACGACTCTTTTGACCAGTCTCTGTATTGATTTTTTCCCAGGTTCTGTTCTGCTCTGAACTACCGATTGAACAAATGTTCCTTATTGCCAGGTTAACACCTTAGTAGCCTAATGTTCTATAAAGGATCCTAAATGAATGCAATAGGAAACAACAGCTTAAGTACCTGAATAGCTTTCAAAATCCCAAACTACCAAAGGGGGGGGGGGACCTTGCCTGGGGAGGTTATTTATGTAAAAACCCCTGAAGAAGCAGCTGGTTTGCAAATATCTGTATATGGACTATTGGTTTCCAGATAATCCAGGCAAATAAAGTGATTAAGGGATATTTTCTCTGAAGTTTGACATTTATTATTTTCTTAATGTATGGACAGAATCACCTTACCTCAGGCCATACCCCTGTGCCTTGAAATTGGGAATATTTCTTAATTAGTTCAAGGAAATTATCAAATGCCTCCTTAATAACTTTAAAGAAATACTTGATGGCTTTGGCTGCATCAGTGCTAAAGCTGCATCTGAAACTCAGAAAATCTGTGGTCTGATTCTTGTATCAAACATTTACTAGCTCTGTAAACCTGGGCAAGTCACCTCACCTCTGCCTCAGTTTATTCATCTGTTAAATGAGCATAATAATACCAACCACCTCCCAGAGTTGTTGTGAGGTTAAAAGTAGATAATGTATGAAAAGTGCTTCCCATACTTTAAAGTCTTATGCAGATATATTAGGATTACTCATGTTTTCAAGATCATTCCCCCCACCCAAAAAAAAAATCCATAGCTCCTTGTTTTGCTGGAGGACAGTTAAATGGAAGAAACAACCAAACATAGCAGTATTTAAATAAGGAAATTTTTGACCCAGATCTGTAATTTCATCCCAGAAATCTCTCCTCTCCACCAGATGTAGATGATTTTGCCATAATGTATAGTCCTCAAAAATTGTTTAAAGGCACGGTGGGGGTACTGTACAAGACCATAGAGGGTACCTTTGGTCTTGCTCAGTCTCTGGGTAAGGCAGGACTGATTCCCAGGTTTCCTGACTCCATGGCCCATTCTTTCTCCCCTGGGGATGGCTACCTCTTACATGGATGCATACATACAGAGATAGCTGAAGGTTTGGGACACTTTTATACATGACAAAAATCTAAAGAAACATCTGTAAAGTTATGGAGGATCTGAAGGGATGTTTTCATTTTGAAGAATCAAAGAAGCAAACATCTGTAAAACGTATGCCATGGATGTTCAATTGTGGTTATAAACTGTTCAATGATACCCAGCTTTTTGAAAGTTCTGAAAGGAACTCATAGCTTTGCTACCACAAAGGAAGGGGAAAACCCACAAGACACACACAGAGCCTGATATTAGAGAGACACATATAGAAAGAAAGGAAGATATAAGCATATGGTATTACTGCCACCAAGACACTTTGTATGCACTCAGCCCAAGTCTGAGAAAATGAGTTTGGGAACTTGAACAGCTTAATTGACGAAGTTCTTAGGCAGAGCTATTGGCCTCAGTTTCTTCATCTGTAAAAAGAAGGGGCTGGACTCGGCAATATTTGAGCTGTCTTCTAGTTCTTATATACTGAACTGGATCATTTTACATTTTGCCACATTTCTGTTTTGGAAATCAATAAGAATTTACTTAACTATTGGCATCTATTAAGTTATAAAAGGGTGTTTGCTGTCTGCCATTGAGTAAACTTCCAAGCCCAGAGTTTCTGACACTGATAAAATGAACACATCAGATCGTTGGGGCCAGGGGCAAGAATGGCAAGGAGGGCATGCCACTCCAAAGGGCACAGAGGCCATTTTAGATTAATTTTATCCATGTTCATATTTTTATGACCTGGCGAAATTTTACTTTCCATGGAAGAACAAACAGTGTTTACTTTGTGATGGCTTCTTTTATGAGGGCTCAAAGGCATTGCCATGCAGTAACCCACAGGGGGCACAGTTTTCAAATTTTGTCTAGGGCACACAGATATCTTGTCCTTCCCCAACTGGGAGACAGGAGTAGCAGCTTTACTCAGAGTGTCCTTGGACTGTCAGTTTGCAAAACGTGTTTTAGAGTGCAGAACATCAAGTGCTCTCAGGGCACACTTTCCTGAGGATTTGGGATGGAATACAGCAGCAATATACACCAGAGCCAGTTTGATGTTTCAAAGACAGCTAGATGACCAGAGTTCCCACATTTACTTCTGAATTCAGAATTTTAACAAACTGGAATTATATTTACTTTAAATCAATATTTCATTTTAAGATCCAAGAGCTGTGCCCAATGAAGAGAAGTGGGCTCATTCATTCACCCATTGTTTATTAAGCTTCATCTAGGTAGAATGCTCTTGGATAGGCTTCATAGAGGAGTATCATAAGTAAATAATAATAAGGGCAATTATAGAGCGAGTCAAGGATTGAAAAGTGCTTCACCATTATCATCTCATTTCATCAACACAACAACCCAAAGATTCTTATCTTCATTTTATAAGTAAAGAAATTGAGACAGACAGAGTTGAAATAACTGGCTCGGTATCTCGGGAGGTAGAAGGTTTAGATCAGTTATATCTGAGGACAGATTTCAGTTCACATTTTTGTGCCTTGATTCTCTTTTTTAATCAAATTTTTCTATAATTGTTTTTTCATAAAACCAATTTTTAGTTTTGCTTACTAATTCAATGTTACTTTTCTCCTGTTTTCTTTTGCTTGCAATTTTCTTTATCTCTCCTTTAATTTGAGAGTTTGCATTTTGATGTTTATTTGGGGATTTTAAATTTCTTATTTTTCAAGTTTTCTTTTTATTTGCAGGATAATGTCAATGATCTGCTATTTCTCCATGTTATTGTTGTGTGCATCTAGAGATAGAGAATTCCCCCTAAGTATTGCTTTGGCTGCATCCCACAAATAAGGGGTACCATATCATTGTTATTTTCTCCTTGATTCTCTTTCTACTTCCAAATGCAATAACAAAGGTAAATATACTTTGGAAATTATGACTTATCAAACACATATAAACTTTTATTATTGAAACATTTTTGATGGGCAATGGTTAGAATGATGACTTTTGAATCAGTGAGCATGGAAAAGTCACTTTGCCTCAATGAGTCACAATTTCCTAAACTGTGAAATTAGTGTCATGGTATCTCCGACTCCATCCCCAGAGAGCTGCTGTGAGATATTGGAATAAGATCCAATATAGAAAGGGTTATAACCCTTAAAGCAATTCTTCATGGATTAACCACTGACTTTATTTTAACTTATGTTTGTGGATTATTTCCTCAACTGAATGATATAATTTTCTCCCATACGTTATCCTTCCTTACATGACAAGTTTTGTGCTATGTACAAGGCAAGATGTTCATCAAATATTTGCTGATTATTTTGATTACTTTTAAGTTTTAGACCTTATACCTAAGGAACCTTAAACTAAAAAAAAAACTTCTCCAAGAATATCTATATTTATTTACAATATTTGTTGTAACTACAGATATTACATTATCAATAACTACAAAACAATATTTAATAATATTTATAATAATATATATCCATACTCATAAATATGGATAGATAGATATACATGCACAAATAAAAGAGTGAGAAGAAGACAGAGAGAGATAAATATGTAGGGAAAGAGGGAGAGGGGGTTTTCAGTGGAATTGACTTTTCCGTCATGCCCAAGGGGGGCAGCTGGCTGGCTCAGTGGATTGAGAGCCAGGCTGAGAGATGGAAGGTCCTGGGTTCCAATCCAGCCTCAGACACTTCCCAGCTGTATGACCCTGGGTAAGTCACTTCATCCCCATTGCCTAGCCCTTACCACTCTTCTGCCTTGGAACCAATACATAGTATTGACTCTAAGATGGAAGGTGAGGGTTAAAAAAAACCCAGTGTCCAAGAGAGTGATGGGCAAAAAGTAATAAATAATATTACTAGGAGGTATTTTCAGGGAAGACACAAAACATGAGACACACAACAGCCTCCATCCCTTCCTGGGGGGATAATAACCCCATGGTGGGGTAGTTATCTGGCCTGGGATATTATAGGATATTCATCTCCATCTGGCTCTTACTGACAGCTGGCCAGAGGAAGCCAAGCTGAGGGCTGAATTGTCTATAACTCTACACCTTTTGCTCACGTTACTTTGCCTCTAATTCCTTGCTGCCTGGCCAGCCTGTGCTCTGGCATTCAGGAGGTTTGTGTTAGGATCCATCTCTCCTCTCTAACTTGATTTTGCAGGTTGGGATTTTATCTGTTTTAGTTGTCTTAAAAAACCAAACCTTCCACATCTTCAAAGGGGACTTTTCAATTCAGGATGTCTGGAAAAAATATTGCTGTGTGTATGCATGTACACATATATTTTCGTGTAATTTTGTAATGAAAATTGTGTGGATTCTTTTATGTTTATATTTCACTTGTCTCTGAAATCTCACCATCCCGCACACAATGAGCCTTTTGCTTAACGAAGAAAATCATTTAAGGTAAAGCCAGCTTACAAGGTAACCAAGTAAGACAGCACATACCACATATTGCAACCATGCCAATAAATCAAGTGACAACCACTCATTCACTCAGTGGCTGCTGTACACCAGGCACTAGGCTAGGCACATGAGATAAAAAGACAAAAAATGAAACCCTCCCTGCTCTCTTGTACCTGCCCTTTCCCTGGGGGAAACATGTCCCTCTCCAAGAAAAGGAGGAAGATGCGATGGGGTTCATTATCTATTCTCTGGGGCCAAGATTGGCTATTAGAGCTACTCAGCATGCACAAAGCTCTTTGGTTTTCCTTACTGTACTCATTGTATATATTGGGACTCTGTTTCTACTTCCTTTACTCTGTGCCAGTTCATACAAGTCCTCCCATGTTTCTCTGAATTCCTAATCTTCATCTTCTTAATGGCGCAATACTATTCCATCACATTCATATACAACAATCTGTTTAATCATTCTTCCTCCCATCAAAAAAATGTGCCATCTTTTTTTCCAGATTTATTTTGTTCATAGTTTAAAGATAACCAGTTTTGGTATTAAACTTTTGGCCTTACTCTGATCTCCACAGTCTGGTGCATAAGCCCCTTGCTCCGTTTGTCCCTGATCCCCAAAACCCAAATTATTTTATTATTTTTTTATTTTTTTATTTATTTTTTATTTTTATTTGGTCATTTCCAAACATTATTCATTGAAAACAAAGATCATTTTCTTTTCTTCCCTCTCCCCCCTCCCACCACCTCTCCCATAGCCCACGCGCAATTCCACTGGGTATCACATGTGTTCTTGATTCAAACCCATTTCCATGTTGTTGGTATTTGCATTAGAGTGTTCATTTAGAGTCTCTCCTCAGTCATGTCCCCTCCACCCCTGTAGTCAAGCAGTTGCTTTTCCTCGGTGTTTTTACTCCCACAGTTTATCCTCTGCTTGTGGATAGTGTTTTTTAGATCTCTGCAGATTGTTCAGGGACATTGCATTGCCACTAATGGAGAAGTCCATTAGTGTACATTCGATTGTACCACAGTGTATCAGTCTCTGTGTACAATGTTCTCCTGGTTCTGCTCCTCTCGCTCTGCATCACTTCCTGGAGGTTGTTCCAGTTCACATGGAATTCCTTCACTTTATTATTCCTTTTAGCACAATAGTATTCCATCACCAACAGATACCACAATTTGTTCAGCCATTCCCCAATTGAAGGGCATCCCCTCATTTTCCAATTTTTGGCCACCACAAAGAGTGCAGCTATGATTATTCTTGTACAAGTCTTTTTCCTTATTATCTCTTTGGGGTACAAGTCCAGCAGTGCTATGGCTGGATCAAAGGGCAGACAGTCTTTTATCGCCCTTTGGGCGTAGTTCCGAATTGCTCTCCAGAATGGTTGGATTAATTCACAACTCCACCAGCAATGAATTAGTGTCCCTACTTTGCCACATCCCCTCCAGCATTCATTACTTTCCATAGCTGTCATGTTAGCCAATCTGCTAGGTGTGAGGTGATACCTCAGAGTTGTTTTGATTTGCATCTCTCTGATTATAAGAGATTTAGAACACTTCTTCATATGCTTATTAATAGTTTTGATTTCTTTGGCTGAGAACTGCCTGTTCATGTCCCTTGCCCATTTATCAATTGGAGAATGGCTTGATTTTTTGTACAATTGATTTAGCTCTTTATAAATTTGAGTAATTAAACCTTTGTCAGAGGTTTTTATGAAGATTGTTTCCCAATTTGTTGCTACCCTTCTGATTTTAGTTACATTGGTTTTGTTTGTACAAACACTTTTTAATTTGATGTAGTCAAAATTATTTATTTTACATTTTGTGATTCTTTCTATGTCTTACTTGGTTTTAAAATCTTTCCCTTCCCAAAGGTCTGACATGTATACTATTCTGTGTTCATCTAATTTACTTATAGTTTCCTTCTTTATGTTCAAGTCATTCACCCATTCTGAATTTATCTTGGTGTGGGGTGTGAGGTGTTGATCCAAACCTAATCTCTCCCACACTGTCTTCCAATTTTCCCAGCAGTTTTTATCAAATACTGGATTTTTGTCCCAAAAGCTGGGGTCTTTGGGTTTGTCATAAACTGTCTTGCTGAGATCATTTACGCCAAGTCTATTCCACTGATCCTCCTTTCTGTCTCTTAGCCAGTACCAAATTGTTTTGATGACCGCTGCTTTGTAATATAGTTCGAGATCTGGGAGTACGAGTCCTCCTTCCTTTGCATTTTTTTTTTCATGATTTCCCTGGATATCCTTGATCTTTTGTTCTTCCAAATGAACTTAGTTATGTTTTTTTCTAATTCAGTAAAGAAGTTTTTTGGTAGTTCAATTGATATGGCACTAAATAAGTAAATTAATTTGGGTAGGATTGTCATTTTTATTATGTTAGCTCGTCCCACCCATGAGCAATCAATGTTTTTCCAATTGTTTAGATCTAGTTTTAGCTGTGTGGAAAGTGTTTTGTAGTTGAGTTCATATAGTTCCTGTGTTTGTCTTGGCAGATAGATTCCTAAGTATTTTATATTGTCTAGGGTGATTTTAAATGGAATTTATCTTTCTAATTCTTTCTGCTGAGCTATGTTGGAAATATATAGAAATGCTGATGACTTATGTGGGTTTATTTTGTATCTTGCAACTTTGCTCAAGTTGTTGATTATTTTGAGTAACTTTTTGGCTGATTCTCTAGGATTCCTTAAGTAAACCATCATATCATCTGCAAAAAGTGATAGCTTGGTCTCCTCATTGCCAATTTTAATACCTTCAATTTCTTTTTCTTCTCTAATTGCTACTCCTAGTGTTTCTAGTACAATGTTAAATAATAGAGGTGATAATGGGCATCCTTGTTTTAATCCTGATCTTATTGGAAAGGCTTCTAGTTTATCCCCATTGCAGATGATGTTTGCTGATGGTTTTAGATATATACTGTTTATCATTTTTAGGAAACGCCCTTCTATTCCTACACTTTCTAGTGTTTTCAATAGGAATGGGTGTTTATTTTATCAAAGGCTTTTTCTGCATCTATTGAGATAATTATGTGATTTTTGTCAGTTTGCTTCTTAATATGGTCAATTATGTGGATGGTTTTCCTAATATTGAATCATCCTTGCATTCCTGGTATGAATCCTGCCTGGTCATAGTGGATGACCCTTGTGATGACTTGATGGAGTCTTTTTGCTAGTATCCTATTTAAGATTTTTGCATCTATATTCATTAGGGAGATTGGTCTATAGTTTTCTTTCTCTGTTTTTGACCCGGCTGGCTTTGGGATCAGTACCATGTTTGTGTTGTAGAATAAATTTGATAGAACTCCTTCTTGGCCTATTCTGTCAAATAGTTTGTTTAATATTGGGATTAGTTGTTCTTTGAATATTTGATAGAATTCGTTTATGGATCCATATTGACCTGTGGATTTTTTCTTAGGGAGTTTTTTGATGGCTTATTCAATTTCTTTTTCTGAAATGGGGTTGTTAAGGTAATTTATTTCTTCCTCTTTTAGTCTAGGCAATTTATATTTTTGTAAGTATTCATCCATATCACCTAGATTGCCATATTTGTTGCCATATAATTGGGCATAGTAGTTTTTAATGATTGCCTTAATTTCCTCTTCCTTAGAGGTGAGGTCTCCTTTTTCATCTGGGATACTGTCAATTTGGTTTATTTCTTTCCTTTTTTTAATTAGGCTGACTAGTACTTTGTCTATTTTATTTGTTTTTTCAAAGTACCAGCTTCTAGTCTTATTTATTAAATCAATAGTTCTTTGACTTTCAATTTTATTAATTTCTCCTTTGAGTTTTAGGATCTCTAATTTAGTCTTCATCTGAGGATTTTTAATTTGTTCACTTTCTAATTTTTTAATTTGCATGCCCAATTCATTGACCTCTGCCCTTCTTAATTTGTTAATATATGAACTCAAGGATATAAATTCCCCCCTGAGTACTTCTTTGGCTGCATCCCATAGGGTTTGAAAGGATGTCTCATCATTGTCATTTTCTTCAATGAATTTGTTAATGGTTTCTATGATTTGTTCTTTAACTAACTGGTTTTGGAGAATCGTATTGTTTAATTTCCAATTAATTTTTGATTTACCTCTCCATGTTCCCTTACTAATTATTATTTTCATTGCATTGTGATCTGAAAAAGTTGCATTTATTATTTCTGCTCTTTTGCACTTGTTTGCAATGTTTTTATGCCCTAATAAATGGTCAATTTTTGTGAATGTACCATGTGCTGCAGAAAAGAAGGTATATTCCTTTTTGTCCCTATTTATTTTTCTCCACATGTCCACTAACTCTAATTTTTCTAAGATTTCATTCACTTCTCTTACCTCTTTCTTATTTATTTTTTGGTTTGATTTATCTAGTTTGGATAGAGGAAGGTTCAAGTCTCCCACTAGTATAGTTTTTCTATTTATTTTGTCCTTGAGTTCCTCTAGTTTCTCCTTTAGAAATTTGGATGCTATGCCATTTGGTGCATACATGTTAAGTACAGATATTTCCTCACTGTCTATACTGCCTTTTATCAGGATGCAATTACCTTCCCTATCTCTTTTAATTAGATTTATTTTTACTTTGGCTTTGTCGGATATCATGATTGCGACTCCTGCCTTCTTTTTGTCAGCTGATGCCCAATAGATTTGGCTCCACCCTCTTACTTTCACCCTCTGTGTATCTACTTTTCTCATATGTGTTTCTTGTAGACAGCATATGGTAGGGTTTTGGACTCTAATCCACTCTGCTATGCGGTTGCGTTTTATGGGTGAGTTCATTCCATTCATATTCAGAGTTATGATTACTAGCTGTGTATTTCCCAGCATTTTGATTTCTGCTCCTTTACCTGCCTTTTCTTCTTTCACTATTTCCTTCTACACCAATGTTTGCTTTTGAACAGTCCCCCTTGTTCCCACCCTTATTTTACTTCCCTTTCTACCTCCCTCCCTATTTATCCCCCCCCCCTTATTTTCCCTGTAGTCTTTCTAAAATTAACCCCCGCTCCCTCATTCTCTTGTACTGCTTCCCTCCCCACCAGACCGTTTGTTACACTTCTACTCCCCTATAGGGTGCAAATCTATTCTCTGCCCCCAATGGATTGGATTGTTTTTCCCTCTTTGAGTCACTTTCAAAGCACATAAAAGTTGAGTATTTCCTGTCTCTGACCTCTTTACCCTTCCAGTGTATTGATGTTCTCCCCCCTCCCGCCATGAGCTTCTTTATGACATATAAATTTACCCCCATTTGTTTCTTTTCCCATTTCTTTTAACATTAACCTATTTTAAGCTCTAGTTATATATATATATATATGCATACTCATGCGTATGTATTTTTGCATGCATATATCTATATACCTATTTATGTCTTGTCCTTTCATCTTATACAGTTTGTTGCTGTTCCCTCTAAGTATACTTCTTTTTGCTTCCCAGCTAATAACAACAGTTTTTAAGAGTTACCAATGACCTCTTTTCTTATAGGGATACATATCATTTTAACTTATTGAGTCTCTTAAAATTTTTTTTGTTTTTGTTTTTCTTTTTTCCCCTCTTTTTTAATTACCCTTTGATGATTCTCTTGAGTTCTGTGCTTGGACATCAAATTTTCTGTTTAGGTCTGGTCTTTTCTTTGCGAATTCTTGAAATTCTTCTATTTTGTTAAATGACCATACTTTCCCCTGTAAGAATAAAGTCAGTTTTGTTGGGTAGTTGATTCTTGGTTGTAGACCTAGTTCCCTTGCTTTCTGGAATATCGTATTCCATGCCTTTCTTTTTTTCAGTGTGGATGCAGCCAGATCCTGAGTTATCCTCACTGTGGTTCCTTGGTATCTGAATGACTTCTTGGCAGCTTGTAATATCTTTTCTTTGGTCTGATAGTTCTTGAATTTGGCTATAACATTCCTGGATGTTGTCAGTTGGGGATTAAGTACAGGAGGTGATCTGTGGATTCTATCAATCTCCACTTTTCCCTCTTGTTCAAGGATTTCAGGGCAGTTTTCTTTAATAATTTCCTGTAATATAATGTCCAGGCTTTTTCTTTTGTCATGGTCTTCTGGTACGCCAATAATTCTTAAATTGTCTCTCCTTGAACGATTTTCTAAATCCTCTGTTTTGTGAATGAGATGCTTCATATTTTCCTCAATTTTTTCATTCTTTTGGTTTTGTTTTATAGTGTCCTGCTGCCTTGTGAGGTCTCTCGATTCAAGTTGTTGTATTCTGGTTCTTAAAGACTGGATTTCATCCTTAGTTTTTTGGTCGTCCTTTTCCTTTTGGTCGGATTTTCTTTGGAGGTCATCTTTCATCTTCTTCACCTCATCTTTCATCTGCTTTGCCTCATCTTTCATCTCCTTTGCCTCATTTTCCAGCTGGTTGATTTTGGCTTTCAAGATACTATTTTCTGTTTCCAGATGACTTATCTTAGTTTTTAAGTTCTTTTCCCAATTGTCTTCAGCCTCTCTTAATTGTGTTTTGAATTGCATTTTGAGTTCTTCCAAAGCCTGTATCCAGTTCGCTGGGATTTCTGATTTTTCCTTTGCTGGGTCCTCCCACTCTGTTTCATTCGCTCTTTGCTTATTACCTGTGCAGAAGCTGTCTATTGTAATTTCTTTCTTCTTTTTCTGTTGTTTGCTCGAGTTTACCCCTTCTTTGCTCCCCATATTTGGCTGTGCTCTTGCTCCTCTCATTTTGTTTTGGTTTTGGGGTTGTCAGTCTCCTCTCTTGGAGCTTTGTCTGATCTCTTGGTACAGTCTCTAGGGGAGGAATGTTAGCTTCCCTGTCCTCTGGAGGCTTTTGATTGGATTGAGTTCAACTCGGCTGGGCTGTATGTGGTATGGAGCTCTGAGGTGCTGAAGACTCCTGGAAGGTTGGGCCGCCCAGGCTCTCTCCAGTTCTCTCCAGCTGCTTCTCAGCTGTCTGCAAGTGCCTTTGCCCGCCTCCCTAAACTCTGAGGAGTTCTGATGGGATTAGATTTAACTGGATTAGTCTGGATGTGCCCCAAGGCAATGGTGAGACTGGAGCCAGATGGAGGGACCCAGCCACAGCCCTTTTCTCCCTGGCTTCCTCCCCGCTGTCCAAGCTGGATGCTCCAAGCCTGGTGCCCCACTGCTCACAAGGTAGACCCTCCAAACCAGGAACCTTTGCCTGCTCAGAGGTTCCCGCTGCTGCTGGGGGCTCAGCCCTCTGGGTTGTGGGGGAGGGGTCCTGGGACCTACCCTCTGCCTTCCCCTTAGCCCTGAGTATTCTCAGATTCCGACTTTTGGGGGGCGTACCTTTTGATTTGAATCCAGAAGGAGGGTTCCCCGCTTCTGTCCTGTTGTTCAGATTGAATTTTGGTGCCCTAGGAGCATTCAGTCTGTATCAGTTAAGGAAGGGTCTTCCATGAGGTCTGAACTTTTGCTGCTTGCTAAGTTGCCATCTTGACTCCACCTCCCAAATTATTTTTCTACTCAAACTTGTCTCAAGAAATTTGATAGGGGGCAGCTGGATATCTCAGTGGATTGAGAGCCAGGCTTAGAGACGGGAGGTTCTGCGTTCAAATCTGGCCTCAGACACTTCCCAGCTGTGTGACCCTGGGCAAGTCACTTAACCCCCATTGCCTAGCCTTTACCACTCTTCTGTCTTAGAACCAATACACAGTATTGATTCTAAGGAAGAAGGTAAGGGTTTAAAAAAAAGAAATTAGATGCTAACAACATGGAAATTCTGTTTTACATAAATTTGCATGATTTGTTTATAGAAGTGAATTTTTAAAAGGACACAAAAGTTCTCATAAAGGCATGGAAACTTATGGGAAATTCCTTTCAAGGAAATGATTCCTGTCAAATCAGCTATCTTTGGCTTCTCTGTATTTTGACTGAGATATTTCTACAGCATTGCAAAGGACGAGAATATAGTGTCACTGGGAAACAGATGGCTGCCACTGTGAAAGCTGTTGACTCTGCGTTAATGGTGTTGAGTACATCTAGGTCCAGCTCCTTTTAAATAAGCTGCTGAAGTTTTCAGTTGGCATTAAGAACCGATGTCCATAATGAGGAGTCCTCTTTTCCAAGCCGCAGCACTAAATTCATTCTTATCTAGGTCACTAATGCAGTAAAATTGCTCCAGAGGACAATGGTTCAAAGGCGAAGTGGAATTCCTTATGCTTTGGGTGTCCTATTTTTTCCCCTTGATTAAAATCAATCCCGGATGGTGTCACTAATATCTTGGGTTTGGGAAAGCAGCTCTTTGAATAGAGTCATTGCTATTTCCCCCCACTCAATTGGTTTCCAAAATGGGAATCTGAAGATCGCTCTAAACAGGTAATCTTTGTGGGAGCTTTTCTAACTGTACCTAATGCTTCTTTTATTCACTCTAGAAAGGCAACAGTGATTGGCTCTCTGTTATCCCAAACATTCTTCTTACCTGGTGCCAAACCACAAACACAGCCTTTTCAGAAGAAATCTTGAGCAAGCCAAAAAGAATGCCCAATGAGCCAACTGAGCAACCAGGCAGAATCATTTCAGCCCTAATCCAGGGAGGCAGAAGAAGATCAAAATGAAAGCACATGGTAGCCACTGATGTCAAAGAACATCTCACAAAAGAAGAAACCAAGGCCAAGAAATGACACGGAATGTTTTAGAGCAAGCTAGGAGAAATGACTTCATGTGAGTTTATGCTTCCACTGACAAAGTTGAACACTCGAGCAGCCCCGAATTAGCTTTGATCAGCCCAAGACAACTGACAGCGCAGCCAACCCTTCATTAGATGGAGAGTTATTAGCCTTAGACATGGCATGTGATTCATGGGGATAGTGACAGTCAAACAAGATCAAGAACCCCACAAAAATCGATGGTATTTCCCTTAGATTGGGAGATGAGACAGTTTTTCAGGAGAGCCTTTTATGGGATCCTTTATCTTCTCCACACCTATCCTTCCTCTGGACCCTTGCACTGACCAATTAGAACACACAGGAAAATGAACATCAATTGTTTCTATATAAAAAATCCTGCGTACATATACATACATATAAAAACGTACATATACACAGTTATACAAAGTCATGTCAAGAAGAGTCATTAAGAGTTTATTTCCCACCAGGTGCTATGCTAAATGCTGAGGATATGAAAAAAAAATGGAAAAGAACCCATGGGTTTCACTTTCCAGGAGTGAAATATTCATTCTATTTTTTTTAACCCCTGACCTTCTGTCTTGGAGTTAATACTGTGTATTGGCTCCAAGGCAGAAGAGTGGTAAGGGCTAGGCAATGGGGGTCAAATGACTTGCCCAGGGTCACACAACTGGGAAGTGTCTGAGGCCAAATTTGAACCTAGGACCTCTCATCTCTAGGCCTGACTCTCAATCCACAGAGCTACCCAGCTGCCCTTGAAATATTCATTCTAAAAGAGGAGAGAGCATGTAACTGAGTTGATACCTATATCTATGCACATAGAATATGAAGATAATTTATTAGCAATGGGAGGAGGGAAAGAAAGAAGAGCTGGAAAAGGGCTCCTGGGGAGTTTGAGATTTGAAATGAGTCATAAAGTGGCCACTGCAATAGTTAAGGAAAGAGATGAGGGCTTGAATTAGGGTAGAGTCTGTGTGAGTACAAAGAAAGGAGTTCATAGGGTAGTGTCTACACTAGTAGACATGACAATACTGAACAGTGGATGAATTTGGGGAGAGAAGAGAAGAAACTGAAAACGTTAACTGGAAATCTTCTGATCTTTCACCATTGAGAATTAGAATTGGAAAGAAAATGTTGGTTTTTCCTTTGTTTTGGGTCTCTGTTTTTTTGAGCAATATTCCTCTCATGGTTCTATTGATGCACCAGTAATGAAATAATGGATGGAAATACTTTAGCATATCAAGTATCAAAAATTTTATTTAGCAACTGTCAAAACTTATCTTGTTGGATCATTAGTATAAATATTGGCTTTATGGATTATTTTAATCCCTTTTGATACATAAATAACTTAAACAATCACTGTCCATGTCTTCCCTGTGCCAATGGTGGCTCTAGCTTAACCCAGGACCGCCCAGAAGTCTGTGTCTTTGCACATGTCTGTTGAAGGTCATATTCTCAAATAATTAAATTTTGATCTATGCTGCAGCCCCTCCTAAATCCTGTTACCCTGAGTAGGGTGGAAATTGTATTTTCCAAGACCTGATTCTGTCATTCCAAGTATCTCTATTGTATCAATTCTAAAATCAATCATGACTCAAAGAAATTCCTGTTCTGTGCTTAAGCATAGGTCAAAGCCCTTTCCATTGTTCAGCAAAAGGTTTCTGTCCTAAAGTAATCTTAAGAAGGGAGGAGGAGGAACCTCCCATGCCAATGGGGTTCACATTCCAATACACTATCAGTAAGAAATTTTCCAAGTATGAAATTTCCCAATGGTGAAATTTCCAACATTTATAAGTCTAAGAAATTTTAAGGTTTACAATTCTTTAAAAAAATAAAACAAAATGTCATTTTATTTTGAATAAAAAAGATACATCTGTATCTCTGTTCCTATGTCATTCAAGTCTTAAAGATATCCAGTGCATAATGAAAGGTTCCACTGCTTTTTGCAAAATGTAATATTTTAGCAAATCATATACTAGTTGACAAAGTTGTACAGTTTTTCTTGAAAGCAAAAGAAATTGCTAAAAGGCAGTTTTGGTAGGTGAGAGCTTAACTCCTGTAGTTTCATTGTCTCACAATCTGGTACCATAAGACTATGAAAAAGACCAGGCCAAGTACTTCAATCACTGCCCTTACAAATGGTTCTGGCAGCAATAGTCAACACAACTCTCCCCTCTTATATGCTACACAAATATCTTTTGAAGATTTCCTTATTCACGTAATGTAGAAAACTGGTGAAGTTCTTCTTCTAATCAGCAACTCCATTTATCAAGCTACAACATTTAACCTTCACTTGCATTTTGTCCAAGTTCTTTTGAAATGCCTCAGTCTCCACAGCATCTTTGCCTAAAGCAATCTCTTCTTGCTCAAAAGTCTTTGAAATACTCTCACAGTCTTAGATTTGAAGACAATTCCTGTCCTAAATGCTGCAGTCCAAATAATTGGGATCAGAAGTAATCCAAAGGAAAACAAGAGCATCACTCAGTGCCATTTCTTCATGGCACCACCACTCCCTGGAAACCCAGAATGGTGCCCACGGCTATCAGGAGATTTCTAGTGGCATCTGTGTTCAGTCTTACTGCTTCTGGATGGATGATCTCTTGACCACATTTGTTAATATTTGCAGGTATTGACACTCTCAGAATCACGCTGCCAGATACCTGGAATATGAAGGTGAAGATCATCAGAGAATATTTTATAAATCCACTGGTCACTGCCATTTCTAAAGTGAAGCAGGAATCAAATGGCTCAAAGAGAATTCTCCTTAACAGGAGTATCCAGCAGAGATCTCAAAGTGCCAACTGGATTTTCTGTGTGCTCTGAGCTTTTGTAATAGTCTTTTTTTAAACCCTCACCTTCCATCTTAGAATCAATACAACGTATTGGTTCCAAGGTAGAAGAGTGGTAAGGGCTAGACAATGCAGGTGCAGTGACTTGCCCAGGGTCATTCAGCTAGGAAGTGTCTGAAGCCATATTTGAAACAGGACTTCCCATCTCTAGGCTAGCTCTCAATCTACCGAGCTACCCAGCTGCCCCTGTAATAGTCTTTTATCCAGTTTCCTTAATTCAAATATATTTTTTAATCCTTACCTTCTTTCTTCGCATTAATTCTAAGACAGAAGAATGGCAAGGACTAGGGAATTGAGGTCACAGAGCTAAGATGTATCTGAGATCAGATTTAAACCCATGTCCTCCCATGTCCAGGCCAAGCACTACTTAGCTGCCCTATCTTCACTGTATTTCGATGAGCACCGACTCAGTATAAACCATCTGAGACTGTGTGGGGGCAGGGAAGGGCATACATGAATGGAAGAGATCAGAGCCCCAGAGACATTGGGACACGGGATCATATATTTTCAGATTTTTACATTGTGGGGACCATCGAGTATTAAGGAGATTTACTCTTGCTTAACACCAAGATGCCATGGAATGACAGCATTAATTGTGGTGCCCCTATGACCTGAATTCAATGTCTTCAAAAAAATTCCGGCGATTTTATGATAGCTCATTGCAGTGTCTTAGGTCCTCGTCTTGAATTGAAACCACTTTTCCTTATTTAAGTCCATTTCCCATTGTTCTGCCTGCCAGAAAAGAGCAGCCCAATAGCCATCCTGCTAGCCCTTCCTGAATAATGTCTGTACCTTAAGATTTGAGTCTTTCTCCCTTCTTTAGTCCTCTCCATTGCCTACTGCTTTCAATGATCTCTTACTTTACTCCAATACAATAATGTGATAGTCTAAAACCCAGAAGGTGTGATATTTCCTAAGGAAATTCAAATTCTATTATAATCATTTGAAATGAATAATCTTTGGGCTTCCTGACACATACCATGTCAGCTTCCAAAACCACTATTTACATCTTGGAAAATAGCTGTGAATCCTGGATTCCAGCCCCAATTCTATGACTGATAACATACAGGTCAGTGAACATTTCACGTCTAGAAAATGTGCCCCTGGTTCCTGCCCTTGACTACCTCTGGGGAAGCTGTGATGCAAAGGAGATAATGCATGCACACTCCTAAGATGTTAGGGGAAACAAAGTCATGGTATTATGTATTGTTAAACACAAGTTTGGGAACACTTTGGTGTTTGAGGGGAAAAGCTTCCCTAGGTACGAATACTTCATTCAGTTTGCACAAGTTTTATAGCATCTAATATGCTGATGGCCCCTAGTTTTTCAGATAAAAATGTCTACTGCTAAAAGCTCAGAAGAAAGCTTATAGTGCTTTCTTTAGATTCTCTAGGGATGACTTATGGCAGAACATGCCTCTCCACTGGCAAACCGAGCATCCCCATCGATCCCACATCCAAAAAATATCAAAGATTGAAGTAAATCTTAATAACCTCAAATATATTAACATTAAGTGACTCAATCCATCAGCCAATCAATGAACAGTTATTAAAAGTTTTCTGGGTTCCAGGCATTTTACTAAGTGTTGGTTATACAAAGAAAAAGCAAAAAAAAAACAATTTCCTGTCTTCAAGGAGTTTACATTCTAATAGAGAGGGGTAAAGTGTACATATGGATATACCCCATAGATACATGATAACATGAGAGGGAAACAAACTAGCAGCTAGAAAGGACTCATGTAGATGTGTGAAAAGTGTAACATATTCCTTATGTATAAATGGAGATTTTGAACCTTTGATTTAATTCCCCAAAAGTTCTTAGTATTTCCCAAAATCCCCTATAATCTCTCCTGCGTCTCCATTTTGGTTAGATCACATTATTGGTATTTAACTGGCGGTAACGCCTCCCACACTCTCTTTTTTGGGGGCATGATACAGCAATCAGAAGTGATGGTGGTGAGTGGGGATGGCTGAAAATGGCTCACCAGCCATGGGCACATGGTTTTTATTTTGTATCTTCTTCATTCCTTGATTTCTAATGATATTTAATATTATCTCTTAAATTATAATATATTTTTTAATTGAGATTTTACTTTTACCCTTAGGTGCATATTATAAGGTGAAGGAGGGGTGATAAGGGAGATATTCCAGGTTCATGATCTATAAAAAGATGCTATATTCTTCTTTTTTTTAATTTTTGAACCCTCTACCTTCTGTCTTAGAATTGATACAATAATTGGTTCCAAAGTAGAAGAGCAGTAAGGACTGGGCAATTGGAATTAAATTACTTTCCCAGGGTCACACAGCTAGGAAGTATCTGAGGTCAGACCTGAACCCAAGACCTTCCAACTCCATATGTGACTATCCATTGAGCCACCAATTCTAGATTATTCTCAAGGAACCTGCCATCTATTTCCAAATGATGAGCCATTTCAATGATGCTCTATCTATCCCAGCACTCTAAAATTTCTCATTCTCTTGTCCTGAACTCGATTATTTTCTTGAGTGAATTAAGTCATGAATCCTAGCTAACTAGTTCCATTTTTAATCTATGCTGTATAACCTCAGCTGGGCCCTAAGTGATGATTCATCATTTTTAAAGTTCACTTGAAATTCCCCAGTCATTTGCTCCAATTCTTTTCTTCTCTTCCACAGTCCCCGATCTCACTCTTCCATGTCTTCTTCACTCTTAGCAGATGATTTTTATTTCTACTTATTTGAGGAAATGTGACAAGTCCACTGTCCTTCTGAGATACACAAGTATGTTCAGGTTGGAACCATGTTAAGGTATTCCTGGTTCTCCCAACTGCCATTGCCATCTGTGTCCAACTACCTTGTTTGGATTGAATGGTTGATCTGAGCTCAGGTAGACCTGGGTTCAAATCCTACTTCATTATCATCTTGGTCAGATAACTTTCATCTCTCTCAGGGACTCAGTTTCTTCATTTTAATATGAAAGGGGGTTGGAGTCAGTGACCTCTAATGTCCCTTCCTGGTTCAAATTCATAAAACTATTTTCTTTTTAGTTATTCTGTACACACACACACACACACACACACACACACACACACACGCATTCATCTCCTCTTTTAGAATGTAAGCTCCTTAAGAGCATGGATGGTGCATTTCTTATATTTGTTTGCCCAGTTCCTAGAACAAGGTATAGCAATTGTAAGTGCTTAAGGAATGTTTATTGATTGATTGTTGATGGATTACTTGGGTTGAAGAATAGCCTCTTTACAGGACTACTGTGGAACTCCCTTCCTACCCTTCCCCTGGCTAAGGGTCATCCCTTTAAGATTCAGCTACCACTGGGGTTGAACCATTCTTTTTTCTTTCTTTTGCTCTTTTCTCCCCCAACAACCCATTTTTCCTGGGCAAGTGGCTTCTTAAGTCTCAAAGTGTCCCCAATAAAATGAACCAAATGTGGTTCTCCCTTCCACATTGCGACATTATCCATCACAGCTTTGAGAAATCATGCGTCAGCATAATACATTAAATGGCAACATTTGGGGAGTTTTGTGGAAGTTGTAGACAGCAAGCAAAGGCCACCAGATTTCACAGAAAAAATTGAGAAATCCAGAAATGCATAAAATATATGTACAGTAGCAGATAATGCCAACATATTTTATCTTTTACCATAAATATACACAATTTCTTTTTTAAAGTTAAAGTAAGTAAAAAGTTAAAGTTTGAGAAAAGAATGGGAAAGCCAGCAGACGACACTCAAAGGCTAGAAATGTTAACATTGTCTACATAGAGCCTAGGGCCAAATACTTGATCCCAATTTTACAATAAGATAAACTACATAAAATGAATTTTTAAGAAATCCGACTTCTCTGGTACAAAGGGAGGGCCAAACACTTCTATGTGGATTTTCCAGATGGCACCATAACCCCTTGATGTGGAAGGGTTCCCTTTAAAGGTCTCTTACATTAGCATCATTGTACCCTCTTCCATCTACAACAATGAATGGTGATGCCCCTTCAGTAAACTGACTTCAAATAGGTGGAGATAGCTCTCATTGCCATGCTTTTTCCACCTGTATCTCTAGTCCAGCTCTGTAAACAGCTCTTTAAATCATTATTGGGAAGGGGAGAGGAAGGAAAGAATGGAGAATAAAGAAGGAAAATCTACTAGTTGGGAAGTGTGTCTCTGAGACATCTAGGACTGTATATTGGGTGAAGTATTGCCTGAATAGATAAATCCTGGGAAAAAACCTTATATCTTCATAGCAGAGAGGATTCTGAGCAGTGCCATAGCTAAAAAGAAAATGTGGGAATGAGTAGTAAGGCAATAGGATAGCAGTCCTCACTCATGTGATCTTAGTGCTGTTGTAGTGAAACTCTACTCTCTGCCATAGTACTGGCTCAAGCCATACCATTTTCAAGCTCTAACATTTTGAAGTCTAGTATTTCTAGAGTGCAATAAGGTGTGCCTAGAACTGTCGATATGATATTATCTCCATTTTACAGACGAGGAAACTCTCCCTGAGTCCAATGCTATGACACTTGATGTCTTCAAGCTTTCGTTTCAAAACATTTTTTTCTTTATTGTGATGTGAAGAATTTATGATCAAACAAGAGATGTGAAAGACAGTCTGCTTTGACCTGCATCCATCTGACTTCACAGTTCTTTCTCTGGAGGTGGATAGCATTCCCCATCATGTCTTCCAAGATTGTTCCAGATCAGATCACTGCATTGCTGAGGATAGCCAAGTTTTCACAGTTGGTCATCATACAATATTGCTCATATTTATAATGTTGTCCCAGTTCTACTTATTTCACTCTGCATATGTATCTGCAGATTTTTCCGGCTTTTTCTGAAATCCTCTTGTTTAGCATTTCTTAGAGCACAATAGCATTCCATTGCCAACATGTACCACAATTTGTTCAGCCATTCACTAATTTATGGGCATCCCCTCAATTTCCATTTCTTTGCCACTACAAAAAGAGCAGCTATAAATATTTTTATACAAGTAGGTTCCTTTCCCTTTTTTATTATCTCTTTCAGATACAGCCCTGGTAGTGGTATTACTGGTATGTATCCTTTGGGCATAGTCCCAAATTACCCTCCAGAATGATTGGATCAATTCACAACTCCACTAGCAATGCATTAGTGTTCCAATTTTGCCATACCCCCTCCAACATTTATCACTTTTCTTTACTGCCATATTGACCAATCTATTAGTGGTGAGGAGGTACCTCAGTGTTATTTAATTTGCATTTCTCTAGTCCAAAGTGATTTGGAACTTTTTTATATGATTAGTGATAGTTTTTATTTCTTCATCTGAAAATTGCTAGTTCATATCCTTTGACCATTTGTCAATTGGGGAATGACTTGCATTCCTATACATTTGACTTAGTTTTCTGAGAAATTAGATATTTGTCAAATAAATGTGGTATAGAAAATTTTCCCAGTGTGTTGCTTTCCTTCCAACCTTGGCTAAATTAGTTTTGTTTGTACAAAAGCTTTTTAATTTCATATAACCAAAATTATATTGCTTGCCCTTTCTCTTGTTTGGTTGTAAATTCTCCCTTCTCCAAAGATCTGTGAGGTAAACTATTCTGGGTTCCCTTATTTTAGTTTTGGTATCACTCTTTATATCTAAATCATACATCCATTTTGACCTTATCTTGGTATAGAGTGTGAGATGTTGGTCTATAATTAGTTTCTTTCATATTGTTTTCAATTTTTCCCAGCAGTTTTTGTTAAATAGACTTCTTATTCCCAAAGCTGGGGTCTTTGGGTTTATTAAACACTAGGTCGCTAAGGTCATTTATCCCTATATATTGTGTATCTAACCTATGCCATTGATTAACTATTCTATTTCTTAGCCAGTGCCAGATTGTTTTGATGGTCACTGCTTTATAGTACAGTTTGCGATCTGGTACTGCTAGGCCACTACCATTTTTTAATTTTTATATATAATATGATATAATACGTACCAGAACAAAAATATATGTGATTTGTTATGAATACATAATAAATTATAAGAAATATGCTTACCCTTTGTACATTAGCTGTGTACAAAAACCTATTTCATTCTTTTTGTTCCTCTTCCTCCCCACCCTTTCCTCTTTCTCTAAGAAGGCAGGTAATATGATATAGGTTGTGTGTATATATATTTCCCTATTCTTCCTGATATGAAATGAGACCTATATTTCTTTCACTAGAGAAAAATTCATGGAGGAAATGAAGTCAATATATATATATATATTTATATTATTTTTTGAGAAATGTTTTTACTTTTTCTTTTTTTTTTCTATAATGTCACTTCACAGTGATTCTCCCAAACCTGAAAAGAAACTTCACATTGTCAAAAAACTAATACTTATTTAGCTAAAAGAAAAATCAAGACTGGGCCTGAGGCTGAAAGTGTATTCTTCATTCATTACCCACTGCCCAGCGTATTTCTTCTGAGAAGTGTGACATGTATCATCAATAGTCCTCGGAAGCCACAGTTAGTCATTGCATTGAGCAGAGTACTGAGATCCTTCAGTGTTTTGATCTTTTACATTATCCTGGTCAAAATGTAAAATATTATTGGTTCTGTTTATTTTAGTATGAATATCACTCTTCATGTTGATGTGTACTATTTTTTTTAATAAAACAGTAAAAAAAAAGACACAATTCATTCTTTCTTTTTTCTTTTGAAGCTCTTGCTTTCTGTCTTTGAATTGATAATAAGTTTGGTTCTAAGACAGAAGAATGGTAAAGGGAACAGGGGTTAAGTGACTTGCCCAAGATCACATGGCTAGGCAATGTCTGAGGCTAGAGTTGAACCTAGAAACTTCCATCTTCAAGGTTGATTCTTTATTCACTAAGCCACCTAGCCAACCTCATTCTCTATTACTTATTCATTTTTTAATTTTTGAAAATTTCATTTAATTAGTCAATTTAGAATATTTTTCCTTGGTTACAAGAATCATATTCTTTCCCTCCCATCTCCCACCCCCTCCCATAACTGACCACAATTCCACTGGGTTTGACATGTGTCCTTGCTCAAAGCCTATTTCCATATTATTGATGTTTGCACTAGGATGATCATTTAGAGTCTAGGTGCCCAGTCATATCATCATAGACCCAATGTGACTAAGCAGTTATTTTTCTTCTGTGTTTTTACTACCACAGTTTTTACTCTGGATGCAGATAGTGTTCTTTCTCATAAATCCTTCAGAATTATCCTGGATCATTGCATTGCTGCTAGTAGAGAAGTCCATTACATTCGATTATACCACAGTGTATCAGTGTCTGTGTACAATGATCTCCTGGTTCTGCTCCTCTTGATCTGCATCAATTCCTGGAGGTTGTTCCAGTTCACATAGAATTCCTCCAGTTCATCATTCCTTTGAGCACAATAGTATTCCATCACCAACATATACCACAATGTGTTCAGCCATTCCCCAATTGAAGGGCATCCCCTCATTTTCCAATTTTTGGCCACCACAAAGAGTGCGGCTATGAATATTTTTGTACAAGTCTTTTTCCTTATTGTCTCTTTGGGGTACAAACCCAGCAGTGCTATGGCTGGATCAAAGGGCAGATAGTCTTTTATCACCCTTTGGGCATAGTTCCAAATTGCTCTCCAGAATGGTTGGATTAATTCACAACTCCACCAGCAATGAATTAGTGTCCCTACTTTGCCACATCCCTTCCAGGATTCATTACTTTCCATAGCTGTTATGTGAGCCAATCTGCTAGGTGTGAGGTGAAACCTCAGAGTTGTTTTGATTTGAATCTCTCTGATTATAAGAGATGTAGAGCACTTTTTCATGTGCTTATTAATAGTTTCTATTTTTTTATCTGAAAATTGCCTACTCATATCCCTTGCCCATTTATCAATTGGAGAATGGCTTGATTTTTTGTACAATTGATTTAGCTCTTTATAAATCTGACTAATTAGACCTTTGTCAGAAGTTTTTGTTATGACAATTTTTTCCCCAATTTGTTGCTTCCCTTCTAATTTTCATTGCTTGGTTTTGTTTGTACAAAACCTTTTTAATTTAATGTAATCAAGATTATTTATTTTACTTTTTGTAGTTTTTTCTAACTCTTGCATGCTCTTAAAAATCTTTCCTTACCCAATGATCTGAAAAATAAACTATTCTGTGTTCACCTAATTTACTTATAGTTTCCTTCTTTATATTCAAGCCATTCACTGATTCTGACTTTATCTTGGTGTAGGATGTGAGATGTTTATCCAAACCCAATTTCTCCCATAGTGTCTTCCATTTTTCCTACCAGTTTTTGTCAAATAGTGAATTTTTGTCCCAAAAGCTGGAATCTTTAGGTTTATCATAGACTGTCTTACTGAGGTCACTTTCCTCATGTCTATTCCACTGATCCTCCTTTCTGTCTCTTAGACAGTACCATATTGTTTTGATGACCTTTGCTTTACAGCATGGTTTGAGGTCTGGTACTGCAAGGCCACCTTTTTTCACATTGTTTTTTTCTTTTCATCATTTCCCCTGATATTCTTGATCTTTTGTTCTTCCTGTCAACTAGAAAAAATGCAGAACTATTAAATAGTCAAAATCACTCTTTAATCAAGGGAAAAGGGGTTAGCACTACTAAATACAACAACAGAGCTGCTTCCCAAGCCTGCAGAGTCAAGACGCCCTGGTCATTAGCCCCTGGGAGTGCCACCGACTCAGGATGGATTCCGGGGAAAAAAAGAACTTGGGTAATCTATATACCCTTTGGGAAATCCAGGGGCAGGGAAAGATGATTGACATTACTATGGCTACAAGGAAAATGGGAGTGTTCAAACTATACTGACAAGATATAATCAAGCTAGGGAAAAGAATCATAGCTAGAAGCTAGGGTGCAAGAGAAGGGGGCTGCTTACAATAGTTACTAAAAGATGGTTCATGCCCAGGTCTGACCTTCCTGAGAAAGGTTCTAATACAATAGGGGACACTGCCTAAAACAAAGAATGTCCTTAGCATATGCTTATCTCACCCAGGGTCATCATTTCCCTTCAGGGTAGATTTCTCATGGAAACAGGGAACAAGGACAAGCTTTTGGGGTCTCCAATCTACAAGCTAAATCTAAAATTGGGGTTCATCAGATCCCACAAAGCCACAAGTTTGTAATTCCTAAATTCCATGTTGACATTCCAAATAAACTTTGATATTTTTTCTAATTCTGTAAAAAAAAAAATTGGTAGTTTGATGGGTATAGCACCAAAAAAGTAAATAAGTTTGGGTAGGATTATCACTTTTATTATGTTAGCTCATCCTATCCATGAGCAATTAATGTTTTTCCAATTATTATAGATCTAGTTTTAATTGTGTGGAGAGTTTTTGGTTTTTTTTTTTTTTTAAGTTGTGTTCATATAGTTCCTTTGTTTGTCTCAGTAGATAGATTCCTAAGTATTTTATATTGTCTAGGGTGATTTTCAATGGAATTTATCTTTCTAATTCTTTCTGCTGAGGTATGTTGGAAATATATAGAAATGCTGATGACTTATGGGGGTTTATTTTGTATCTTGCAACTTTGCTCAAGTTGTTGATTATTTCCACTAGCTTCTTAGTTGATTCTCTAGGGTTCTTTAAATAAACCATCACATCATCTGCAAAGAGTGATACCTTGGTCTCTTCATTGCCTATTTTAATACTTTCAATTTCTTTTTCTTCTCTAATTGCTACTGCTAGAGTTTCTAGTACAATGTTAGATAATAGAGGTGATAATGGGCATCTTGTTTCACTCCTGATCTTATTGGGAATGTTTATCTAGTTTATCCCCATTGCAGATCATGTTTTCTGATGGTTTTATATATATACTGTTTATTATTTTTAGGAAAGGCCCTTCTATTCCTACACTTTCTAGTGTTTTCTATAGGAATGAGTGTTGTATTTTGTCAAAGGCTTTTTTCTGCATCATATTAAGATTATCACGTAATTTTTGTTGGTTTGGTTGATGATATGGTCAAATATGTGGATTGTTTCCTAATAATTGAATCATCCTTTCATTCCTGGTATAAATCCCATATGATCATAATGAATAACCTTTGTGATCACTTGCTCAAGTTTTTTTACTAGTATTCTATTTAAGATTTTTGCATCTATGTTCATTAGGGAGATTTGTAGTTTTCTTTCTCTGTTTTAGACCTGCCTGGCTTTGGAATCAGTACCATATTTGTGTCATAAAAGGAATTTGGTAGAACTCCTTCTTTGCTTATTATGTCAAATAATTTGTATAGTATTAGACTTAGCTGTTTGAATGTTTGATAGAATTCATTTGTGAATCTATCTGGTTCTGGGGATTTTTTCTTAGGGAGTTCTTTTATGGCTTGTTCAATTTCTTTTTCTGATATGGGGTTATTTAAGTGTTCTATTTCTTCTTCTGTTAATCTAGGCAACTTATATTTTTGTAAATATTCATCCATATCACCTAGATTGCCATATTTATTGCCATATAATTGGGAATAATAGTTTTAAATGATTGCCTTAATTTCCTCTTCATTAGAGGTGAGATCTACCTTTTTGTCTTGGATACTTTTAATTTGGTTTTATTCTTTCCTTTTTAAAATTTATTGACCAATACTTTGTCTAATTTATTTGTTTTTATTCAAAATATCAATTTCTAGTCTCATTTATTCATTCAATAGTTCTTTTATTTTTTATTTTATTAATTTCTCCATTAGTTTTTAGGATTTCTAATTTAGTTTTCATCTGAGGATTTTTAATTTGTTCACTTTTTATTTCTTTTTTAATTTCCATGCCCAATTCATTGATCTCTGCCCTCCCTAATTTGTTAATATATGAACTCAAGAATATAAATTTCCTCCTGAGTATTGCTTTGGCTGCATCCCATAGATTTTGAAAGATGTCTCATCATTGTCATTTTCTTCAAGGAAATTATTGATTGTTTCTATGGTTTTTTCTTTAACTGATTTTGTAGAATCATATTATATAATTTCTAATTTATTTTTGATTTGCCTCTCCATGTATTCTTACTAATAATTATTTTTATTGCATTATGATTTGAAAAGTTTGCATTTACTATTTCTGCTCTATTCCATTTGTTTGCAATGTTTTTATGCCCTAGTACATGGTCAATTATTGTGAATGTACCATGTGCTGCTGAAAAGAAGGTATATTCCTTTTTGTCCCTATTTATTTTTCTCCACATATCTACTAGGTCTAATATTTCTAAAATTTTATTCACATCTCTTACCTCTTTCTTATTTATTTTTTTATTTGATTTATCTAGATATGATAGAGGAAGGCTCAGGTCTCCCACTAGTATAGTTTTACTCTCTATTTCATCCTTGAGCTCCACTAGTTTCTCATTTAGAAATTTGGATGCACACATGTTGAATACTGATATTTCCTCATTGTCTATACTGCCTTTCATGAGGATGTAATTACCTTCCCTATCTCTTTTATCTAGATATATTTTTATTATGGCTTTGTCTGATTAAGACTTCTTTTTCTCAGTTGATGCCCAATAGATTTTTCTCCATCCACTTATCTTTACCCTGTGTGTGTCTACCTTCCTCATGTGTGTTTCTTGTAGACAACATATGGTAAGATTTTGGTTTCTAATCCACTCTGCTATTTGCTTATGTTTCATAGATGAATTCATTCCATTCACATTCAGAGTTATGATTACCAACTGTATATTTCCCAACATTTTTATTTCCATTCCTAGTCCTGCCCTTTATATGTTGAGTTCTTCCAAAGCTTGTGTCCAATTCGCTGGAGTTTCTGTGCTTTTGTTTGGTGTTCCTTGGTCCTCCTCTGTTCCAATTGCTCTTTGTTCATTACCTGGATAGAAGCTGTCGATTGTAATTTCTTTTTTCTTTTTCTATTGTTTATACATATTTTCCCCTTCCTTCCCCTCTGTAATTGCCTATAATCTTGCTCCTTTGATTATGTGCTGGATCTGTAGTTTGGACTATTCTGTCCTGAAGGGGTTTCTTCTCTGCTCTGCTGATGGTCAGGTTGAGCCCTGATTTCAGATCTTCCCCAGCTGGCAGCAGAAACTGAAAAGGAGCTGGTCTTCCCACCCTGCTATCAAGGTTGTAGACTTTGCCCATAGAGCTTAGTCAGCAAGGCTCTCAGATCAGTCTGTGGGGGAGGGGTGTTGGAGCTTGAGCTTCCCTGCCCTCTGAAGGCTTCTTATCTGCCCTATTGATAAGATTGAGACAGGGAGGAGCTGATCTGTGAACCTGGATGATCCATGAGGTAAAAACCTCCAGAAGGGGGAGAAGAAGGGGTAAAATGAAGTATTGTGGCTATGACTAGGCTGCCTACTCTGTGCTTCTTCTCCAGCTGCTTCCCCACCACCTGTGTTCAATGCCCTGAGCCTGGCACAGCTGTGCCAGCAAGGTACTCCCTCTGGACTAGCACTTGCCTCCCCAGAGATTCCAGCCATGGCTGGAGGCTCAGCACTTTAGTTGGGGGAGGGGTTCTGGGACCTTCCTTCTTCCTTCCCCTTAAACCTGAGTGTTCTTAAATTCAGGGTTTTTTTGGAGGGACACATCTTTTAAGTTGAATCCAACAGGAGGGTTCCCTAGCTCTGTCCTGTTGTTAGATTTGGTTTTAAGTATCGTTGAAGAATTTTGTTTTTAATTGGTGAGGAAGGGTTTTCAGAGGTCTGAACTTTCACTGCCTCTAAGCTGCCATCTTGACTCTTCCCCCTCTCTGTGTTATTTCTAAAAGCCAAAACCAAAACCTTTAATCACATAGGAATTGTGAACATTAAATTTAATTCTTCCCTGATTGTAACAATGAAGGTACTTAGCTCTTCCCTGATTGTGAAGATTTAAATTTTAACTAATGTCTATTTTTAGATTTTAATCCCCATAAGTGTAAACACCCTACTTAAAAGTTAAGTATGGAGACCTGTCTATTTTTAGATTAAATCACAAAAAGTGCAAACATGATACTTAAATTTGAGTGGGAAGATCTGCCCATGTTAGATCTATTCACCAAAGGTGCAAACATTCCACTTAATTGTTAAATAGTGAAATAGTGGATAACAAATCAGAATCAGCTCATTGCCTTCTGGACAGTCTTAGAACAGAGCATCAACTATAATTAGTAGACATGGAATTAGGGGAAGGCACAGGAAGTGATGAAAGAGAAAATATCTTTAAAATGGGCTGTCACTTCCTGTGAGATTGGGTTCTTGATTTTTGGAAGTGGAGACAGGAGGAATTCTTCATAATTTTGAGTTAAGGCTGGTGAAGAGGGGCAGAAGGATCTTCTGACTGGACTAACATGTGGTGAGTGAAATGGCTGACTCTCTTTCCCTTGGCAGGGACCTCTGAACTTCTGCCTGGCTCAAGAAGATCCCTCTTTTTCCTCTCTCTCTTCTTTAATATCTTCCCTCTTTATCGTAAAATAAACTACCATAAGATCCATTCTGACTTTATAATTCATTTGGGATTTAGTAATTAAATCCCTGGTGACCAAACTCTTAAATGATCAAATCCAACCCTTTAAAAATTAATCCCTTTCCACCCTTACAGAATATACTCAATACAGCAGTGAATACTTTTACCTCCAACACATTTTTATGATAAAGTTTTATCATATGATAATTTTCCAAGAAATTCTTTCCTTTTTTGAATTTTTACTGACTAATTAGGTTCTTACTTGTCTCTTAATGGTTGTCCATCATCTAATTAAGATAGTAGTATTGAATGTAATGAGCCCGCTATGCATCTTGCTCAGTAAGCTTGTTTTATCTTATAGAATCAAAAGCCTTAAACTTAAGGAATTTTAATTCTGGAATGTATCATTTGTGAGAAGACCACTACCTAAAGTGAATGTGATACTGGAACTCAACTCTAGTATAGGTTGTAAATAGCCACCCTGAAGCAGAAATGGAAAACCAATGCTTTACTGTGTGTACTAAAAGTTCCTGAATACAGTCAAGGAAGTTCAATAGTTGGCAGAAATTCCTCTATCTTGGTAAAAGTGAAAAAGAAAGAGAAGAGAGTCAAGAAGAAACAGAGAATTGGAAAATTGATTCAATGCTATTAAATTCTGAAATGCCATCAATGACATTCAGAGGACTATAATGGCATTTGACATTTATACTCTATAGCCTTTAATTGGTCATAGGCTTGATCATTGAATCACAATTTTCCCATAAAGAATTTTCAACTTGGTCTATTGGGCATTTGAGAGATTTAGAAGATTTCTGCAAAATCCAATCTGACTCACTAGTGAGGATAAAATATGACTATGTAGCTTAGAATTTTAAATGACATTTAGTAGTTCCAGCATTGCTGGAACATATTTATTTTCTAAAATGAGGATAATAGGATAGCTAATACTATAACATTTCTGTTACTTGCAATTCTCAGGGAAGGAAATGTTCTAAACAAGTTGTCTAATGATTGAAGGTTAAGTCCTAAGATTCTTTTGTTTTTCAGCCTTTGTGGATTCCCACCCCCCACTCCTAAAAGCTACTAATAAACTTTTCTCTCCAGTGGAATGTTATGTAATGAAGATGATTTGCTCCTCCTTTGATGATTTAAGATCTTGTAGGAATTCAGGGTCATTCCAAAGATTAACTTTTTATAGAACTATGGATATCAATATACTATCAGCACCCAGAATGTTAGAATGAGAAAGAGAGAGAGATTGATTAAGCATCCATTTTAATGCTCAACTTGTTTATTTTAGAGATAAAGAAACTGAACCAGAGAGAATTTGTATGATTATTACATGAGAGATCTGGGTAAACTTATACTGAGCCTTGGATAAAGACGCATAAAAAATAAATCTCTAAGATATATTTGGGAATGAAGATAATATAAAAACAAAGATATTAATAATAATGAGAATTTTTTCCTAAAAAATAACAACAACAAAAACAAATCTCTAATCTGATTTTTTTTTTTTCAAGTGGTATCCTTTCCCCACAAGCTGGATCTAAATGTCCAAATTTAATTGGAAAAAAACACAATTGAAAAAGATTTCTAAATAACTTCGATAATTGAGTTTCTTCAGTCTTCACTAAAGTCATCCTTTTGAGGCCTCATCATGGCATCAAAGTGTTTGTGGCTTCCTTATACTCAATGCACTCATTGCTGTTCCTAGATTAGTGGAATCACTTCATGGGAAGGGCAGCAGGATGCAAGGTCCTGAAGCTCATCAGCTAGCTCCACTGGCTATCAGAATCCATTTCTTTTCCATGGACCTTAATCTCCACTCTTCCCACAACTGAAAAATGAGGTTCTCCTCAAGGGCCAATCCAAACCCTTCAGGGATCTATTCCAGGACTCACCCCACTACTGGCTGGCATCCACTTTGACACACCTACAAACCACTCAGATTGACTCACAGCTGCAACACAATCCTATCACCCTCTAATCACATTCATCTCAGGCTCAAACTATAATTGACTTTCCCTTTCATAACCACATTGCTTATCTCAGTACCCTCAGGAGCTTTTTCCTTGCTTTGTCACCAACACCCACCCAGGAGTGAGTTGCTCTGTTCCACCAATCAGAAGTATCAGGAGAAGACTCTGAAAGCGCCTGTATAACCTAGGAGATACTTCACAAGCATGGGCTGTGCAGGCTCTCCTTGATTTGAAATATAATTATCCTATTTCAAGGTCTTTATCTGCCCTGCTTAAAAGACTGGGAAGAACAGAGCTGTTGATGGAGGATATTTTTGACAACTGAGGATTCAGTCTAACTAAGTTCAGAAAAGAAGACTGTCATCAGCTTGGTCATACAGTGATGACTTGAGGTTACACTCTAGTTATTTGAGGAATTGTTATAACTAAAGCTATTTTTATTTTTATTTTTTTGCTATTGTAACACTTCACAGGGCTACTGACTTCCATGCCAACTGCCTAAGGAAGAGGCTTCTTGGGAACTGCATTTCTAGCTGAGCAGCATTTTGTTGCATTTTTTTCCTTTTTTTACTGCAACGTGCTCTTGTTTTTGTTTCTGTTTTTGCTTTTGATTAATACAGAAGACTTTTCCAAGCTGGTGACTTGGGTCAAGAAGGATTTAAATTTCACATATTGTGCTCCTGTGAATGAAATTTCCTCCGAAATTTAGAGACTCTCCATTTAGAATTATTTGAAGGGTCCATTTATAACGCAAGCACCCATCTGAGAAATAAGGAATGGGAGAATGCACATTAATCCCAAGTGAAAGGGTACATAATTATTTACCCAGGAGGGTGTCACAGAAACGTGATGACAGAAGAAAGGAATGGGGTCTGCAGCTAAAGTCACATATGTGTGGTATTGGAAGACCAGCTAACCATTACTTGCTAGAAAAAAATGAAAACTCTAAAATTGAATTGTCAGGAAAGTTTTTTCCTCTGAACAGAAGCATTAAAAATGTGATCTTACTGAAGTGTTTTAAGTGATTTTATGGAGGCAAAAACAACCCAAGTTCAATTTATCTATCTGCTATATAGCTCCATTTTGAAATTAAAGGCACTTCCAAGCTATTTTAGAATATATCCATATTTTCCCCACCAGAGGACCATCCGTCAACAGAAATAAATATTGGCTACTGTAATAGGAAGGAGCAGCCAATGGCATCATCTCAGCCACAACAGACATCAAAGAGATGATGAGCTTGAGCTCTCTGCTTTTTAGCCTTTTTCTTTTTATTCCCCTGATGGCATTTCAGGAAGTGAAAAGCCATCTGTTGTGGAGCTGGTTATTCTAGAAGATCAATATACAGTTACATTTTTAAAGAGAAAGGAGGCCATCACATTATCAAGTCCTTCTCAATGAAGCATGATCTTGGTCTATAGATGAGAGTTTTTCTTCTTGTCTTTCTTTGTCTTACTCCCCTTTTTATTTTTATAGAGGTCAATTCCTGACCTAGATAAACATTTTGGTACATATATTGAACTCACCATAAAATAAAATGGCCTCGAAAAAATGGATACACCTGTGAGTTACTGGTTTTTGCTACATTTATATTTCCAAGCAAAAGAAAAATAAAAACTAACACCTTGTTAACATGTTTATCTTTTTTACTTTTCTACAAAACAAGTCCCTCTCTTCTAGTCACCAAATGTAGTTAGGTAATTCCCACCTGGAGGAGAAATGAATGAATAGCTGAATAAAAATGATTCTGCCTGTGCTATGTGCCAGGTGCCAGGTAAGTGTTGGAGGCACAAATTCCAAGGAGAGACAGTCCTGCCCACAAGGAATCACCATTCTAAAAGGAGGAAAGAATGCCTGCAGGCAAGTGGTTGCCAAGGAAGAATTACCTGGGTGGAGTTACATGGGTGGAGCCATTGGAAAGTCAATTAATGTGTTCTTTCCCAAAGCAATGGCAGTCTTAGTTTAATTATTGGGGAGGGGAACAAGATGCAACATAGTGCAGGGCTCCATGGCAGGAAGATGGATGGATCAAGCATGCTTTGGGACCTGGGCTGGCTACATTTAGTGGGTTCTCACTGGCCAGGGTGGCAACATCCCAAGAAGGAGCCCCCAAACTGAGTGGTTTTGGAAACATCGTCTGGGAAGCTGGAGTCAAAAAAACAAAATGTACTGTGATAGAGAGATTAAGGGAGAATTGGCCCAATGCCTCATTAGCTTATCAATCCGCAGACATTTATTCAATTCCCATTTTGCATGTGCCAGGCAATTATCATACCCAGGTCCTGTATTTACTGGTATTCTCTACTTACTGATCTCCATTAGCATGTAAGTTCCTTGGGAGGAGGGACTGTTGTATTCTTTGTATTCCTACTGGTGGCATCTAGTACAAAGCTTGACACATAGCATTTAGAATAAATGCCTACTGATGGATGGGCTAAGGTCTACGGCGCTGTCTCACTATTCCAGTGTGGAGGCATCCTGGAAGTCTTGAAAACTCTGCCAACTGAGCATAAAAAGCTCTAGCAAGTCCTCACAAGCTTAGGTGGCTGGATGTAAATCATTTTGCAAACTTTAAAGCAGGAGATAGAAACAGATGGATAGAAAGATATGCGTAAATACATCTCTACCCATCAAGGGCTAGAACTCTGCCTATCTATGTACAGTAAAACAGCTGTAGAAGTAGCCATGGACCTATCTCTCCAGTGTGAGTTGTTATGATCTTATTCTTCACCTTCATACTTATTCCTGACAAAATATTAAACTGTAATAATAAGAACAATCCAGACATGTTCTAAGAGGCTCGTTCTAGACTGAGCGACCAGTTGACAATCCTGGGGAAGGGGGCAGTGCTCAAGAACTGGGTGGAAGGAACTCCTTTTACACTGATGGAAGATTGGCTTCCTTTAAGTCACAACAACAATTCCATCTTTTGCTGAAAGCCTTCCCCAAACTTTCTGATCTGCAGGGGTCTCTGCCTGTTGATCACTTTCTATTTATCTAGGATGGGCAGCTAAGTGGTACAGTGGATGGAACACTGGGCTTGGAGTCAGGGAGACTCATCTTCAGGAATTCAATGCACCTTCAGACACTTCCTAGCTGTATGACCCTGAGCAAGTCATTTAAAACTGTTGGCCTCAGTTTCCTCATCTGTGAAATGATCTGGAGAAGCAAATGGTAAACCACTCCAGTATCTCTGCCAAGAAAACTCAAACTGGGGTTTTGTCTAAAGTTTTTGAACATTATTTTCTTTTATATAGGTTGCTTTGTATGTGTATGTTATGTTTATATATGCTATATTTATATGTGTATGCATATCTGTGTGTATGTGTGTTATGCCTATGTTATCTCCTCATTGGATTATAAACTCCTGGAGGGCAGCCATTGTACCATTGTATTCCTTGGTGCTTAGTAAAGTGCCAGTATATAGTAGATTTTTTTAAACCCTCACCTTCCATCTTAGAATCAATACTGTATATTGGTTCTGATGTAGAAGAGTGGTAAGGGCAAGGCAATGGGGGTAAATGACTTACCTAGGGTCACTCAGCTAGGAAATGTCTGAGGCCATATTTGAACCCAGGAGATGGAATGGCCCATCTCCAACTTCTATCCCCTGAGCCACATAGCTATCCCCTCACAAAGAAGATTCTTTTTTTTTTTAATTTTACAAGATTTATTTTTGTTTCATAAACATCTTTTCATATTGGTATATTTGGATGAATTACTGCAATTATGCTTACAAAGAGGATTCTTAATAAATGCTTGTTGATCAATAAGCTTCACTTTATCGTGAGATCTCCAATAAGTCAATTAACCTGTTGAGGTTTTAGTTAATTTTGTAAAGTGAGGGACAAAAGCAAACTGTTAACATCCTTTCTAGCCCTAAGTCTATGAAGCTATGAACTTAATGGTCTTGAAAACTAGGTCTCACTCACTAACTCTAGGAACAAGACCCACATGTAGCATAGTCATACAAATACACATACAATCCCCAAGACCATGAAACACTGGAATATCAAGCTCTGCTGTATGATGGACAGAGCTCTAGACTTAGAATCAAGAAGATATGACTTTAAATATTGCCCCCCCCATCTCAGTTTCTTCACCTGTAAAATGGGGATCATAATAGTACCTACTGTACAGAATTGGTATGAAGCTCAAATAAGGTAATATATGAAAAAGATTTTGCCAATCTTAAAGCATTATGTAGGTAGTCATTAGGGTCTATGTCAGGATCTGAACAAAATTTAAAAAGAAGAAAGAAAATAAAACCTAGTAAATTTTTATTATTTTGAAAATTTTATTTAATTAATTGATTTAAAATATTTTTCCATGGTTACATGATTCATGCTCTTTCCCTCCCCTCCACCAACCCCCCTCCCATAGCTGACACACAATTCCACTGGGTTTTACATGTATCAGTGATCAAGACCTATTTCTTTTGCTATTGATATTTGCACTAGGGTGATTGTTTAGAGGTTACGTCCCCAGTCATATCCCCATCAACTCATGTGATCAAGTAATTGTTTTTCTTCTGTGTTTCCGCTCCCACAGTTCGTTCTCTGGATCTGGATAGCATTCTCTCTCCCAAGTCCTTCAGAACTGTCCTGGGCCATTGCATTGTTGCTAGTAGAGAACTCCATTACTTTTGATTGTACCACATTGTATCAGTCCTAGTCCATTTTTATTTTATTTATTTATTTATTTTAAACACTTACCTTCCATCTTGGAATACTGTGTATTAGCTCCAAGGCAGAAGAGTGGTAAGGGCTAGGCAATGGGGGTCAAGTGACTTGCCCAGGGTCACACAGCTGGGAAGTGTTTGAGGCTGGATTTGAAACTAGGACCTCCCATCTCTAGGCCTAGCTCTCAATCCACTGAGCCACCCAGCTGCCCCACCCAGTCCATTTTTAGAAAAAAAAATGCCCTAACCTCTTGTTTCAGATGGAAAACACAAAGCTGATTCAGAAGTGATCCTTCCTTGTTGTGTCTCTTCCTGTTTTCTTCTGGGATTGAAAGATTGTGATCATCCTGGAAGACAGAGAGAACTACCAAGAAGGAAGCCCAGAAAACATAGGAACTATATGAACACAACTACAAAACACTCTCCACACAATTAAAACTAGATCTAAACAATTGGAAAAAAGATTGATTGCTCATGGGTGGGACGAGCTAACATAATAAAAATGACCATCCTACCCAAACTTATCTATCTATTTAGTGCCATACCCATTGAACTACCAAAAAACTATTTTACTGAATTAGAGAAAACCATAACAAAGTTCATTTGGAAGAATAAAGGATCAAGGATATCCAGGGAAATAATGAAAAAAAAATACAAAGGAAGGTGGCCTTGCAGTCCCAGATCTCAAACTATATTACAAAGCAGCAGTCATCAAAACAATTTGGTACTGGCTAAGAGACAGAAAGGAGGATCAGCGGAATAGACTTGGGGTAAATGATCTCAGTAAGACAGTCTTTGACAAACCCAAAGACCCCAGCTTTTGGTTAAAAAATCCATTATTTGATAAAAACTGCTGGGAAAATTGGAAGACAGTGTGGGAGAGATTAGGTTTGGATCAACACCTCATACCCCACACCAAGATAAATTCAGAATGGGTGAATAACTTGAACATAAAGAAGGAAACTATAAGTAAATTAGGTGAACACAGAATAGTATACATGTCAGACCTTTGGGAAGGGAAAGATTTTAAAACCAAGCAAGACATAGAAAGAGTCACAAAATGTAAAATAAATAATTTTCACTACATCAAATTAAAAAGTTTTTGTACAAACAAAACCAATATAACTAAAATCAGAAGGAAAGCAACAAATTGGAAAACAATCTTCATAACAAAAACCTGTCTAATTACTCAAATCTATAAAGCGCTAAACCAGTTGTACAAAAAATCAAGCCATTCTCCAATTGAAAAATGGGCAAGGGACATGAATAGGCAATTTTCAGTTAAAGAAATCAAGACTATTAATAAGCACATGAAAAAGTGTTCTAGATCTCTTATAATCAGAGAGATGCAAATCAAAACAACTCTGAGGTATCACCTCACACCTAGCAGATTGGCTAACATAACAGCAAAGGAAAATAATGAATGCTGGAGGGAATGTGGCAAAGTAGGGACACTAATTCATTGCTGGTGGAGATGTGAATTAATCCAACCATTCTGGAGGGCAATTTGGAACTATTCCCAAAGGGTGATAAAAGACTGTCTGCCCTTTGATCCAGCCATAGCACTGCTGGGTTTATACCCCAAAGAGATGATAAGGAAAAAGACTTGAACAAGAATATTCATAGCTGCGCTCTTTGTGGTGGCCAAAAATTGGAAAATGAGGGGATGCCCATCAATTGGGGAATGGCTGAACAAACTGTGGTATATGTTGGTGATGGAATACTATTGTGCTAAAAGGAATAATAAAGTGGAGGAATTCCATGAAGACTGGAACAACCTCCAGGAAGTGATGCAGAGCGAGAGGAGTAGAACCAGGAAAACATTGTACACAGAGACTGACACACTGTGGTACAAGAGAACACAATGAACTTCTCCAGTAATGGCTTTACAATGTCCCTGAACAACCTGCAGTGATCTACGAGAAAACAAAACAAAACAAAACTATCCTCAAGCAGAGGACAAACTGAGGGAGTAAAAACAGGGAGGAAAAGCAACTGCTTGACTACAGAGGTTGAGGGGACATGATTGAGGAGAGACGCTAAATGAGCGCCCTAATGCAAATACCAACAACAAGGAAATGGGTTCAGAGCAAGGACACATGGGATACCCAGAAGAATTGCTTGTCGGTTAGGGAAGGGGTGGCCTGGGGTGGGGAGGGATTGGGGGGGAGGAAAAGAAAATGATCTGTTTCCAATGAACAATGTATGAAAATGACCAAATAAAATAATGTTTAAAAAAAAATAGAAGGAAGCCCAGAGAGTCTTTGATGATTTATTTGCTCCTGACCTGTGGTCTGCTTAGGATTCCTGCACCATGGGATGGGCTTTGGCCCCTGAATGCTGTCTCTGGATATGTGCAGGATTTCAGGCTAAGGGAGAGATGCTGAGAGACCTTTACTAAGGAATTGGAAAATCGCTTCTTGGTGATTTTGCCCACTTCTTAGACTCTCTCTTCCCATGTGATCACTCAGAATTGCCTGGGCAGCCTGGAGACCTTTTATCTTATCCTTTAATACATAGGTGGGGCTCCTAGTAAGGCTTTTCCTGATATTGACATAGTACAGTTCACATGTTCCCAGCCAGACAATTCAATGGCCTTTGCTCCTTGCGAAAAAGTCCCCAAATGGCTGAATTAGACGCTGTCTGCTATATCCATATTTTCCAGGCAAAAACCCTTCCTTAGTTTCTAACTGCAGCCCAGATTCAACAGTCAAATTACCAAGAGGAGAACAGAAGTCAGGCAAGCGTGAAGAGACGGGGAGAGAAATCCGAAAGAAGACTTGGAGTGAGGCAGGAGTTATGCACACAAAGCAGAATGGCTTGTGCTGCAAAGAATTACATGGCCCAAGAAGGAAATGAAAAAGCTGCCTAAGGGGTGGCATTTTCAGTTTGAGTCTTGAACTGAAAATTGCTGTTCTTCTAAGGGAAGTAAGCAAACCTCTGTTCTAGAAACGTAAGATTTGTGTTTATTTGTTTGCTTAGCCAAATACTTAAAATTATGTGAAAGATTAATCTTCTAAAGCTTACTGGTCACAAATAGATTATAGAGGAGAAACAACACGCCAATTACAGTTCTGAAAAATTAGGATAGATTCTTGTTTCAGTCTAACAAACATTTATTAAGTACCTACTGAATACTAGACATTAGTTAACCTCAAACCAAAGATTTTGTCCTCAAAGAGCTTATCGTCTAGTGGGGAAGACATAACTCCTCACTCTGTCTCTGTCTGTCTGTCTGTCTGTCTGTCTCTCTCAGAGGGTGAATGTGTTTCTCTGTCTCTTATACCTCCTCTCTCTGTCTCTGTGTGTCTCTCTCTGTCTCTGCCTGTCAGTCGGTCTATCTGTCTGTCTGTCTGTCTCTCTTTGTCAGTGGGTTAATGGGTCTTTCCATCTCTATCTCTCTGTCTCTGTCTCTCTCTCAGTGGGTGAATGGGTCTCCCTGTCTCTCTGTCTCTCTCTCTGTCTCTGTCTCTGCCTCTGTCTCTCTCTTGGTGGGTTAATGGGTCTCTCTGTCTCTTACACCTACTCTCTCTCTCTTGGAGGGTGAATGTGTTTCTCTGTCTCTCTGTCTCTGTATGTGTCTCTCTCTCTGTCTCTCTGTCTCTCTCAGTGGGTTAATGGGTCTCTGTCTCTATCTCTCTGTCTCTTGTGCCTCCTCTCTCTCTGTCTCTCTGTCTCTCTGCCTCTCTGTCTGTCTCTTTCTCTGTCTCTGTCTCTCTCTTCCCTCCCCCCTCTCTGTGGGTGAATGTGTCTCTCTCTGTCTCTGTCTCTCTGTCTCTCTGCCTCTCTGTCTCTGTCTCTCTCTGTCTCTGTCTCTCTGTCTCTCTCTGTCTCTCTGTCTCTGTCTCTCCCCCCCCCCACCCAGTAGGTGAATGTGTCTCTCTGTCTCTCCCCCCATTAAATAGATAGTTAGACAAGTATAGAGAAGATATTTACAAATCAAATGCAAGCCAAGCTTGGAGTGGGGGGGGGAACTAGCAGATGAGGGAGGGTGAGCAGAACCAAGAGTCCCCCATTAACTTGTTAAAGAGCAGAAGAAGTTTATTTTAGGCAAAAGACCTAAAAACAAATGTTGCTTGAATTTAATAACCTCATACTTCAAACAAAGGTGCCCAGTGTGGAGACAGAGCAAAATTCTCTTCTTTTTCAACCCCAAGAGGATGCTTTTGTTATTTCTCAGTCTAGCCCACTAATAACAGTCGAAGTGATTTTAAAGAAATGGTAAATAAATAGGAGCTATAATTGAAAAATAGCATGGAAACAACTAATTGGAGGATTTTCCCCCTCGGAAAGAAAGCGTGTTTCAAAATCATTGAAAGAAACAGAGGGTCAAATTAAGCTAGTGAATGGTCCCCGGTGAGAATTCAATGACCCCTCTAGACATGGCATCCACTTTGGAAGTACAATTTTCCTCTTAATCATTTTATTTGGAGGCACTCAACATTCGTAGTTATTTGGGCAATTTTCTGTCAGTGGGTCTTTTGTATTGGAAAAATCTCGTACCTAGACAAAGATTAAATTGGAAATCGGTAGGAGTCGGGGCAATTTGTACTCTCCAGATGAGAAACGGTAACATGTCAATAGGATAACTTCATCTTCTTAATAATGTGTTCAACTGGTAGCATGTGAACTAGCAAACACCATGCACCTTTTCCTACCGACTTGTAATACCAGGGAGTGTGACTCAAGATTCACTCCTGTGTTTCCTTCAGTGAAGTCCATTCAATTTTAAAAATAGGTTCCACTCGAGAACTGTAGAAACAAGACCCAGAGACGGCACAGTCAAACAGCCACTGCTGTACACAAATGGGTTTCTAGAACTCCAGATGGGGGGACCATGTATGTCACCACATCATGGAATGTCTTCCTGAGCTTGTGTGGAGACCATTGGAACAATGTATTCATCATTCTTTGTTTAGGGAGCAAAACTTTTGTAGCAGGGAAATCTATGGGCGTGTAACTTTTTTCCATGGAAATAGAAACATGAAGCCAAGCTAAGACATGCTTCTCGTTTGCTCAAAACAACTGAGACTGTACTGAAATTGCTGAAGATTGACTTGCTTTACTCTGATTCTTGGGCACTAGGAATAACTCCTTGTACTAGGCACTCTCCTACTGTAACAGCCTTGTTGATATCCAACAAAGTAAACCATGTGGCAGTTTTAGAATTGAGGGGTTTATTAATCTATTAATTTTATTTTAATATTTAAATTTTTTTAAATTTAAAATTTTTGAGTTAAATTAAAGTTTATTGATTTAAAATCTATTAATTTATTAATATTATCAAGCTATTAAAATGGACTTATTTTGGATGAATGAATGAATGAAAAATGTAAATTCTTATTATGAATCAGACATTATGTTGGTGATACAAATAAAAAAAAACCAAGACGGTCTCTAACCTTGAATAGCTAATATTTGTAACAAGGGAATCACTTTAAAAGACTGATATATATTAATTTAAGGTCGCCAAGGAATCAGCTATGTAATTCCTAAATGAAAAACTCAAGTCAGCCGTCAGCCTTTTTTGGAGTTTAATTACAATAGGAGTAAGAAAGGAATTAGAGATAGAGAGAAAGAAAAAGGGAGAGAAGGGAATAGGGCTTAAATACCCCTTCTGTTTAGGCTGGGCCAAAAGGCCCAAGCCCTTAGATAGCTGGGGCAAAGAAAAGAGATCAGTCCCTATCACTCATGTGACCAAAATGGAGAAACAGTCTCAGAGGCCCCCACCTTCAGCTTCCTTCAGCGCAAGCTTCTCCGAGTCCACCGCCACTACTTCCACAAACTCCTCCACCCTCCTCTCGAGTCTTCAGCCCCTCCTATCTTTAAGGAAACCATCCAAGTTCCTCCCCTCAGTTCTCCCATCTACCAATCACTGTTCATCAATTTCTCTGTGCCAATGGAGGCTCTAGCTTAACCCAGGACCGCCCAGAGGTTTCTGGCTTTTGCACATGTCTGTTGAAGGTCATATTTTCAAATGATTAAATCTTTGCTCCTTTGCTACAGCCCTTTCTAAATCCTGTTAACCTGAGTAGGGTAGAGGTTCAAATAATTAAATTTTGATCTAGGCTGCAGCCCTTCCTAAATCCTGTTAGGACTGAATAGGGTAGAGATTGATTCCAAGTATCTCCATTGTATCAATTCTAAAATCAATCATGACTCAAAGAAATTCCTGTTCTATGCTTAAGCATAGGTCAAAGTCCTTTCCATTGTTCAGCAAAAGGTTTCTGTCCTAAAGTAATCTGAAGAAGGGAAGAGAAGGAACCTCCCATGCCAATGGGGTTCCCATTCCAATAGACTATCAGTAAGAAATTTTCCAAGTATGAAATATCCCAATGGTGAAATTTCCAACATTTATAAGTCTAAGGAATTTTGAGGTTTACATATTCTAATAAAGAAGACAACATAAAGAGGGCAGTGATTGTTAGGAAGGAGCATTTTTGTCAGGGAAGTCACAGAAATGATGAGTGGAATCAGAGCAAACAAGTGACATGATTTTTCCATAAAAAGTAAATTGTGTGTTTTTTTTAACCCTTACCTTCTGTTTTAGAATCAATACAAAGAATTGGTTCCAAATCAGAAGAGTAGTCAGAGATAAGCAATTGAAATTAAGGGCTCAGGGTCACAAAGCCAGGAATGTCTAAGGTTAGATTTGAACCCAGGACCTCCCATCTCTGGGCCTGCCTCTGTACCTACTGAGTCACCTAGCTGTCTCGATAATTTGGATTTGCTTGTTATCCTAGAACTAGAAATGGAAAGGGAGAAGTACATGAGAGACAATATGGTATGAAAGTGGAATCACAAATGGGAAGAAATGTGCATTGTTTGGGAACAGTATGGCCTCTTCTCAAATAAAATAATATTTGTAAAGTGCTTGGTATAGTGCTTCACATAGTAGGACTTAATAAAATGCTGATTCTCTTTCTTTGCCCTTCTTTGTACCAACTGTGTGTTTTAAAAAGAAAAAAAAAATACCTTCCATCTTAGAATCAATACTGTGTATTGGTTCCAAAACAGAAGAGGGGTAAAGGCTAGGCAATGGGGGTTAAGTGACTTGCCTAGGGTCACACAGCTGGGAAGTGTCTGAGATGAACCAGCTGTTTTTAAACAATGAAATGCAACTCTGCAGTGGTTATGTTGACTTTGTTACATTGATGTATTTATAATTTCTTTGGTGCACATGGTCCTTTCAACAATATTGATTAGATCCCCACCACATCAGCCCATTCTGCCCAACTCTTAAAAATCAACCCCAAGAATCAGGTTGATCATCATTGACCAAGTGTGTCAACACATCATGGAACTCCTCCCAAGCTTACGTGGATACCAGTGAAGAAGAATCATCCTTGGATTATCTCTAATTTGTATTCTGTCATAAGCCCCTATCTATTTTTCCTTTCCATTAACACCTTGTGTTAATGACATTCTTTTATGTCCTTTCTCTTCTGTAGTTCCTTCTTTGTGACACATTCCAGTATACTTACCTTATGCTTTTCTCTTACTCTTTGACTGGTCTTCAAACTCAGTTCTTCTGAGAGTGCTTATTCTATGACTTGCAGTCATAGCCAACATCCCTGGAAGATGTTGGTCTTAAAAAGATGGATGTGTGGATGAGTGTTAGGTCATGTGCTGGTTGTCCTAGCTATGAGAGAGAGGTTAATGCTATTCCATCTCTTGAGCTTGGAGGTTCTGAACTGACGTGGGCTCAGCTGATCAGGTGTTCTCACAAAGTTTGGCATTAATTTGGGGAAGTCTCTGAAACAGAGGACAACCAAGCTGCCTCAGATGGGATAAGCTGGCCCAGATCAGATGGATCCAAACTCTTCTGTCAATCAGAGTGGGATCTGGCTACTGCATGACCCCTGCATTTCTAGCCTGGGTAAGATAGGGAGACATAATCTTTTTTTTTTTTATGGGATTTTGTTTCAGGAAGAAACTTGTGGTTATTAAAAGAACTACTCATTTGCTACCTGGCTTTTTTTCCTTAAGTGGTTTCAAATTCTGCCTCTGATCCTGACTCTCTCTTTAATGATGGGCAAGTCACAAAATCTCCCTTGGTCTTAGGTTCTTTAAATGGGAAATAAAAAGGGTTTGGATTAAATGAGTGGAGGACCCTGCAAGCTCTATATTTATGACTAATGTTCGGGGTCTTTTGAAGACCATGATGAAAGAGATTCATGGGCTGGCCAAGCAGTCACATTATTACTTTCTGGACAAAAGGAATTCTTTAATGACTTTGTCTTTCCCATGTAGATAATTAGAAAAAATATTTTGAGTGGCTATGATCTAATTTAGGAGCCTTAGATATATTAAAGATCTTGAAGCAATGTTATATTGTCATTTGCATAAGAAACATCTGGAGGATTTCAGTATCTATAGGGAATCAATCTTCCCTCTTTCATTTGGCTACACAAACGCCATGATGTTTATACATGTTCATGATGGAAATGCACATTCAGCAACACAACATTTAAGACGATATTAGCAAATACCTATAGTGATTTGGCAACATATTAAAAATGCTTTGGAAAACATCCAATCGATGAACGCTTGTTAACCTTGACTGTGACAGGTACTCTGCTAAGGACTAGAAATAAAAAAAAAAACAAAGTGAAAAAAAAAGACCTTGTTCTCAAGGATGTTAATGGGGGACACAACATCTAAATCAGTCAGTAGCTACTGGACACAGATGGCCTACAAGGAAGGAAATCCTAAGCAAATTTAACTGTGATAAAAGGGTTCTAGTAATCTGAATATATTTTATTCTTTGATGACTTTTCTTCGGCAAAGTTATAATCTAACTTTCAATAGTACTTTCAAGGTCCATAACTCACTTGTAATTTAAAATACAATGTTGATCCTAAATATTTAAGGTGGGTGGCACCTTGATAACTCAGATTTCTAATCTATAAAACAGAGATCATATTGCCTGCATTACCTACTACACAGAGTTTTCATCAAGATTGAATAATAATTCACATGAAGCCCCTTTGTGAATGGAATATAGATGTCAAGTGACCAAGAATGGGCATTCCTGTTACCGTGCATGCTATCTTTTTCTGGCATTTGTGTATACAGTTGCAAGTCTTTGAGAAGTATTATTAGCTGGATTTTATGATGGGGTTTCTAAAATGTTTTATGTACATTAAATTTGTGATAAAGGCAGTCTAGGGATTATTGTTCCCATTTTCCAGAAGAGGAAAATGAGGCCCAGAAAAGCTAAGATTCTTGGCTTTCTGATTTGAGCTTTTCTGAATTTTCCTTTCTGAATATGCTCAGTACATAGTACAATGTGTGGCACATAATAAATGCTTGCTTAATAAAAACTAACCAACTTATAGGGTCACTCAGTTATTTAATGTTTTCCCTTTAAATCTTGGGTCCTACTATCAGTTCTAAGACAGAAGAGCAGTAAGGACTTAAGCAGTGGGGTTGAGTGACTTGCCCATGGTCACACAGCTAGGAAGTGTTGGAAGGCAGATTTGAAGCCAGGTCATCCTGACTCCAGGGCTGACACTCTATCCATGGGACTACTTAGCTGCCTAAGGGTCCCTGAGTTATTAAGAAGAACTAGAATTTAATTGTCTTCATACTCGAAGTCTATTAACCATTCCATTGCACCAAAGGAAAACAAATCTCTGGTATTCCAAGGAATAGATCCTAGAGATGCCCCTAGAATTTAGGAAGGTGTCTATCTAGGATGATATAGGAAAAAATCAGTCTTCAGGGTAAGTCAAAGGAAGACAAATGGCATGAAAACAAGTGTCTGATCTAGCTCAAAAACCCCTCTGATGCTCTCTTCCCTCTCTGTACTGACAGATCCTTTCCCCAACTTAAACTTTTACTAGCTAGGCATTGAATGATTTAGGGATAAATGAAGGATAAGTTGAAAACTCTGAGAAATATTTTCATAAAAGAAATGCTTGACAACCCAACTAGATCTCCAGTGGGTGAAATTTTTATTGAGAATATTTTTGGTTGAGTTATTTTGGCTCTTCTTTCCTATTCTAAGTAGCATCTCTTTTCCCTGCCTTCTTCCCAACACAAGGAAAACAAGCCCAATTTAGGAAAAGAGAATTAGGTGTGGAAGCATCAGACCAGGGTTTGAATCTTAATTTCTCTCCTTACTTGCTGTTTGACTCTAGGCAAGTCATTTTACCTCACTAAGCCTCAGTTTCTGGATTTATAAAATGAGGGAGTTGGACTGGATTATCTGCCCAGATCCTTCTAGTAGTACATTTATGATCCTAGTGTAGCATCCCATCTGAACTGCCTCCCATAATATACAGGGGGTAATTATTTGATTTTGGATCTTTAAAAAGCTATGATTCTTGAGCCCCTATCAGTAGACTTCTCTTAATATTCAGGTAGTGGACATAACTAGATTATTCATTTCCCCTTTCCAAGTCTCACTTCCTTCCTATGAAAATAGAAGAGATTAGAAGACAGATTGTCTATCACCTGTTCCTAATGTATAAGCCTATTTTGATCTTTTTTAATTATAATGCACTTTAAGAAATCAGAGAGATAAAATGATTTCCTCATGGTCCTCCAGCTCATGTTGAAGGTAATATTTTTAAAAATATGTCTTTTTGACCCAACAACTATCATTCTACTTACTCTGATTCCATTCTGCTTCTCCTAAAATTGCTGGGAACACGATGTTTGGAATCATCACTGATGGCCACAAGGATAGTGAAGAGCCTCTATTCCACACCCTAAAGGAAGCATTCAAAGGAACTGAGAATGTTTAAGCATTGAGAAAAGAAGACTCAGGAAGGGCATGATCATTAGCTTCAGGATTTTAACAGGCCAGTAACACAAAGAGGGATAAATCAAACTTTTTTTTTTTTCTGGCTTGACCAAAAGTAAGAATCAAGAAAATGGGTACAATTTCAGAAGTAAATTTTGCTTGATTTAATGAAAATATTTTACCCATCAGATCTATCCCAAAGAGGAAAGGGATACAGCAGAAGTAAGTGGTTTTCTCTTCCTCAAAGACTTCAGGCAGAGACCAATGGCCACTCATTTTGTATGTCATAGTAAGGATGGCTCTCTTTGGGGATAAAGGTTAGATTAGTGTCCCCCTGGGGATCTTTCCAACTCTAAAATTAAAATAAAACATACGGTTTTACCCATCTTTGCAAGGGGCTAAACAGTTGTGATCCATTAGAAGAAAAGATTATTGAGAGGATACAGGCTGACCAGGAAACACGAAGATGTACTATGGACAATACAGAGCAAGGTTGTCTTTTGTAATTCATCCACATAATCACTGAACAGGTTCAGAGTCGACTGGGAGGAAAAACTAAGTTCAGCTTGGTCACTGAAATTTTAATGGGCTTTCGAGGGGTCTTAATGTATGATAATGCACTCTCCTCAGCAGAAGATACCAAAGTGCTTTTTTACACTGGCCCTGACAACATCTTAAAGTATTTTTTTTAACTGATGAAGGAACAAAACATTAAAGGCTTGTCCAGGTTCATAAAAGTTAAGTGGTCAGATTGAGCTCTGGGCTCTGTGGACTGAGATTTACCCATTGTGTGTCTTCCTTGAAAAATGTCAACTGAGGTTGAATATTTTAATCTACAAAAGTTTGTGTTTTTCAGTTTATCTAGCCTGGTTTTAAAATGTATAACTATTGTAGGTGGCCTAAGATAATATTTTTATTTGAAGCCCTTCCCTTATTTCTTAATTAATTTTAAATCTTATGTTTTGATCCCAAGACAGAAGAGTAGTAAAGGTGAAGTAGTTGTGGTTAAATGATCTGCCTAGGGTCACCCAGCTAGGAAGTGTCTCAGGCCAGATTCAAACCCAGGACTTTCCATTTCTAGGCCTGGCGATCTATCTACTATGCTACCTAGCTTCCTCCTAAGATAATATTTAAAGTAATGAGAAGAAACATGACATAGGGGGAAATGAACATTGATTCAGAAGCCCCCACCCAGGCTCTACTAATTAGCAGTGCAATATTAGGGAGGTCATTTAATTTACCTGAGCCTTGGGTACTTTATCAATAAATGAGAAGAATCACTATTGCACTCCCTCTATCATGCTATAAGGAGCAGATGAGATAATGCCATGAATCACTCTGTAACCACAAAGTATTATACAAAAACTCTGATAGGAAATACTTGGGGGGGGAACACAAGTATTGAAAAAAAGGGTAGACTTCTATTATCATATGGATTTATGGAATAAATGGAATGCCAATCTTATCTCATGACTGAAAATAGTTTTATGAAAGCTACATAATTTTGTTAGAAAGCTTAAATAACATCGAATATCAATTGAATGGGAAGGTTATTCCATTAGCATTGATGGAAGGGGGTGTCAGTCTTTAATCCAGTCACTAAAAAATTCCAAAAGATGCAAGACTATTTCCTTCCATGACTTCATAGAGAATCTTTATGAGTTCCAGCATTTATGACGCTGGAAACATTTATAGCTTTCTGGTAATGAGCTCCTCTGAACTTAGCTTAGTATCAATCATTGCATCAACATTCTTCCACTCACCCCACCACTGCCCCATTTAGATCCTTCTGAATTACTCTTCCATACTGCTAGCTCTGCCATATTGAATTATCCAGGATCTAGGACAGAGCCCACCATTTAATGAGAGTTTGTTAATTGACTGATTGATAATGCTCAATCCCTACCATGGGGAAAATTTGGACACTGGGGAAAATGGGAGAAAAAAGACTATGGTGGACTTCTAAATAGATTCAGTAGTTTTGAAGCTTGAAGGGGCTTTAAAAATACCCACATTCAATTGATGAATTTTTACATATGAGCAACCTAAGGACAAGAGAGAGGTTTCTTGGTTTGCCCAAGGTTACTCAGGCAGTCTCAACAGCAAAGTCGGGTCTTCTTTTCAGAGATTTATGGGACCCCATCACTAGTGTTCATTCTTTTACAACAGGCTGCTTCTTTGATGTATTTAGGATGGGTTACTGGATAGAGAAAAGATATGGGATCTAGAGTTTTGATAGGTAACCATAATGCATTTTTAAAAAAAACTCTTAATTTTTGTCTTAGACTCAGTACTGTGTATTATTTCCAAGGCAGAAGAGAGGTAAAGGGTAGTCAATGGGAGATAAATGATCTCTCCTCACACAGCTAGGAAGTGTCTGAGGCCAAATTTGAAGCCAGAACTTCCCTTCTCTGGGCCTGGTGCTCTGTCTACACCCCATAACTCCCTGGCAACTTTTTTTGATCCTTCCAACTGTTATGTTTCCCAAACTACTTAGTATCTAACTACTTTGCATTTCTTATCCATAGACTTACTCTATATATTCTTGTATAGATACTCATTGGCTCTCCCATTGAAAAATAAGCTTCTTGCAAATAAGACCTGGCCAATTTGATGTCCTTCTATCCCTAGCACCTAGGACAGTGTTTGGCACCCAATAGAACCTTAATGAATACTCGTTGAGTTGGCTGATTGATCAAAAGAAATTCCTCAAATAAGGAATCCCAAACTTCTTTTTTTTTTTGCACCTTCACAAAAATTGACTATATTTTAGACCAAAAAAATATTTTAGACAATAAAAAACAGTTAAATGTAAAAAGGCAGAAATATCAATTGCAGCTTTCTCTGACACAATTAAAATTATGTATAAGGTATCATGGAAACAAAAAGTAAAAACTAATTGGAGAGTAAATAATACAATCTTAAAGAATGAGTGGGCCAAAAAAAATTATTGAAACTATAAATAATTTCATTAAAGAGAATGATAATTATGAGACAACATAGCAAAACCTATGGGATACAACAATTGAAGGGGGAATTGTATCTTTTTTTTTAATTTTATAGTATTTTATTTGATAATTTCCATGCATTATTCATTAAAGACAAAGATAATTTTCTTTTCCTCCCCCCCACCCCCTGTAGCCGACGCATGATTCCACTGGGTATCACATGTGTTCTTGATTCAAACCCATTGCCATGTTGTTAATATTTGCATTAGAGTGTTCATTTAGAGTCTCTCCTCTGTCATGTCCCCTCAACCACTGTAGTCAGGCAGTTTCTTTTCCTCGGTGTTTCTACTCCCACAGTTTGTCCTCTGCTTATGGATAGTGTTTTTTCTCCTGAACCCCAAACTTCTTGAGAGGAAAACTATCGTTAGCCTTTATTTGTATCTCTAAAATTTCACACAATGCTCCATAATAGGAGCTTAAGTAATACTTGTTGCCTGATAGACAGATCTTAAAGTTCATTATACCCTTACTGTCATAAGCATCAGAAAAGTGGACTTCCCCCCAAAAGAGAGAGAAGTAAATAATTCTATGAATACAAAAGATTTTAGAGGTGATTTGGTGGATGAAGAGCCAAGGTGGGAGATGGGAACCCAGAGTTCAAATGTGGCCTCAGATACTTCTTAGCTGTGTGACACTGGACAAGTCTCTTAAACCCATTGTCTAGCCTTTCCTGCTCTTATGCCTTGAAAATTAAATTCAGTATGGATTCTAAGACAGAAGGTAAGTTCTTTTTTAAGGTTTTAAAGAATTGTATCCTTTGCCTCTCTGAAAACACCTTCTATTTGTCTTACACTAATAAGTCTAGACTCATTCTTAGGAATTTGGTCTGTAAGAGATGGAGTCAGCCATCCAGCATATGAAGTATTTGCTATGTGCCTGGCATCATGCTAAATATTGTGGGCACACAAAAGGCAGAAATGTGGTCCCTGTCCCCAGGATGCTCATATTCTAATGAGGGAAACTGCATGCAAGAATTTGTGCATAGAAGTTCCATACTATGGAACTAAATGTAATCTAAGAGGAAAGGCACTAGTGGTGGGAACTTCTGGAGTCACTGAAGGCAGCATGGCCAATTGATGTTAGAAGACATGGACTTTTTTTTAACCCTGATCTTCCATCTTAGAATTGATATTGAGTAGCAGTTCCAAAGCAGAAGAGTGGTAAGGGCTAGTCAATGGGGGTTAAGTGACTTACCCAGAGTCAACCAGCAAGGAAGTATATGAGACCAGATTTGAACCCAGGAATTCTCATCTTCAGGCTTGGCTCTTTATCCATTGAGCCACCTAGCTACCTGTGACATGTGCTTTCCGATCAGATTTTGTTTTGATTTTTCTTCCTAAGCCTGTACACTCTAGTGAGTGAGGTCTTGTCTTTGAACTACAACTAGAGAAGGAACCTCTCTCATTCTGCTCACCCACTCTCCTTGTCCTGAAATATCTATGTCATGCCAGAGCTGGAAAGGAACCTAAAGGTAATCAAGTTCAACTCATTTATTTTTCAGATAAGGAAACTTAGACATATCCAGGTTAGGTGACTTGTCTAATGTCTCATAGCTCAGCAAGTAGATGTATAAATTGTTATAAAACAAAACAAAACAAAACACTATACTGATTTCCTTTGGAGTCAGAGGACCTGGGTTTGAGTACAAAGTCTGTTAATATGTGTCCATGGGTAAAACACTGAGTGATTCCGGGCTACCTTGATTTCTAAAGTATGGGACTAGATGACTTCTCAGGTCTCTTCCAGGTCTAAATATAGAACCTTCATTCTTTGCATCCTGTTTTCTTTCTTTTTTTAAAATAACTGGATATATGTCAGTGCAACAATCAATAAAGTAAGTGAGAATTGTGTATAATTCCAGTCAATTTTCACTCATGTATGTGTGTATCTCAGAGAGAAATCAGTGGTGAAATACCCACAAATACCCAACATGCAGGGGAAAGTAGCTGGATCCTCATAATGGGTAGCTTTCCTTCTATTAATAAGCGAGCTCTAATTCTGCCATAGAGACATAATCCCTGTGGGACCCTGATCAAGACACTTGGCCTCTCTGAACCTCAATTTCTCATCTGTACAATAAAAATAATAATAACAATATTCCTTTCTCAGGATCATTGTGAAGAGTAAATGAGATGAAATATGTAAAGTGCCTTGGAAACCTCAAAGGACTATTGAAAATTTGACTGTTACTGTAATTATTATGATAGTCATCATTGTTATTAGTATAATAAGAAGTGACATTATCCAGAGAAAGTAAAGGATGAAATTGAGAATCAGAGGAAAGAAGATTTTGGGGTGCCATTTTTTATGAATGAAGTGCCTTGCTCCTTGGCACACAGGACATGCCAAAGGGATGATTTATAACCATTTCTTCCCGACTGCAAGACGATCTGTGTATCCACCAAACCACAAGAAGTGGATTTCTTTTAGATTCAACAAAAGATGAGAGAACTTGATGGTCTTTCTCAAGAGACAAATACAGATTGTTGGGGGAAGATGACAGACCCAAGGATGTGAAATTGAGGGTTGAATTTACCTTGGGTTTTTGAGGCATGTTTCATGTTGGTTCTCTTTTCTTCCTTGACTTTATATTACAATTCCTGAGCAGACACACAGTGGTTGACCATATCTATATTTGTTCTGTAAGGTTCAGAAGTTTCTGTAAATGACCCTGCTGTGGTCCTTTGGGAAGAACACTGAATTAGCAGTCAGTAGAAGGAGGTTGTGGTTCTCCCTTACCCTCTATGGGCCTCTCTAAGATGAGAGAATTGTACTTGATGACTTCTGTTCTTGGACTGAGAGCCATGAAAATCTGAGTGAAAATCCTGGCTAATGCTGTGCAGACTCAAGCAAATCATTCAGCCTCCCTCAGCCTCAGTTCCTTTATTTGAAACATGGAAATGACAATATCATTTATTTCTGAAGGTTGTCATGAGAAATGAGATTTCTCACATAAAATGCTTTTTAAACATCAATACATTATATAAATCTTATATAGCATTATCATTAGCAGCAGCATCTGATCTCTTCCCTCAAATCTGTATCTATAAAGGTTAAAAGGAAGCAGAAATATTTATGTGTGTGCTAATATATGTATATGAAACTTTGAATAAAGATAATGAATAAATATAGGATACATGAGTTAGAAATAAAGGGTAAAACCATAAACTAATTAGAGAAACATAAAATAGTTTGCAGGCCATATCTATGGATAAGGGAATCATTTGTGTCCAACCAAACACACAGAGCACTATGAGATATAAAACTGATAACATGACCACATTAAATTTAAAAGGTTTTGCACAAATGAAACCAATGCAACCAAGGTTAGAAAAAAACCAAATTGGGAAAAATGTATAGCAAAATTCTCTAACAAAGCTTCATTTCTCAAATATATAAAAAACAAGTCAAATTTTTAATAATAAAAAGCATCCCCCAATTGACAACAGATATGAACAGGTAATTTTCAGATGAGGAAATGAAAATTATCTTTAGTAATATGATAGAATGCTCCAAATCTCTATTAATTAGAGAAATGCATTTAAAACTACTCTGAAGTCCTACCTCACATGTATCAGACTGGATAATATGACACAAAAAGGATAATGATAAATGTTGGGCAGGATATGGAAAAAATTGGAAACATATATTGTTTGTGGAGCTATGAACTTATAGAACTATTCTGGAGAGCAATTTGGAACCATGCCAAAAGGCCTATAAAACTGTATATACGGGGGCAGCTGGGTAGCTCAGTGGATTAAGAGTCAGCCCTAGAGATGGGAGGTCCTAGGTTCAAATCTGGCCTCAGCCACTTCCTAGCTGCGTGACCCTGGGCAAGTCACTTGACCCCCATTGCCTAGCCCTTACCACTCTTCTGCCTTGGAGCCAATACACAGTATTGACTCCAAGACGGAAGGTAAGGGTTTAAAAAAAAAAAACAACTGTATATACCTTTTGATCCAGCAATATTACTACAAGGTCTGTATCTTGAAGAGATCAAAGATAGACGGAAAGAACTTACTTGTACAAAAAAAAAAATTCTAGCATCTCTTTTTATGGTGGCAAAGAAATGGAAACTGAAAAGATGTCCACCAATTGGAGAATGATTGAATAAGCTGTGATATATAATTTTAGTGGAATTCTATAGCTCCATAAGAAATGATGAACAAGATGATCACAAAAAATCTGGAAAGACTTCTTTGAAGTGATGCAAAGTGAAGTGAGCAGAACCAATAGAATGTTGTATCCAGTAACAGAAACAAAGTACCCTGATCAAGTGTGAATGAAAGGACTTATCCATAAGGCAAGGATCCAGGATAACTTCAAGGGACTAATGATGGAAAAGGCTACCAGCTGCCATAGAAGGAAGGTAGTGATAAAATCTGAATGCAGATTGAAGCACGTGATTCTTCATTTCCTCCATGAATTTTTTTCTAGTGACAGCCACTATGTCCCTTCTTTCACAAAATGACAAGTATGAAAATATGCATTGCACAATAACCTATATCATATTACCTGTCATCTTGGCATAAGGGGAAGGGAGGGAGAAAGGGAGAGAACATGAGCCACAAAATGAGAGAAAATAATTACTAAAAATTAGACCAACATGTAATACAGCAGAAAAAAATTTCAAAAAATTAAAAATAAAGTGCTTCTCATCCCAAAAAGGCAATAACTAGAATTAAATTAGATACTAATTACTTACATTTGACTATTAGCACAAAGAGCAATACAGTTGGGAGGAAGCTTTAAAGTAATCTAATTTCTATTCACAGATTTCTGCCTTTCCTAAAACTTCACTTGTTATTGTTTATTCTTTAGAAAATACTGGGCCCAAAATTTACTCAGAATCCCTTCTAGGGCCTTGGGCCTTGCTCATTTGGTTTTTTAGTCTCTAAGATTACAGATGGAGCCTAGTACCAAAACCCACCATTTTACCTTATTCTTACCCCTCTTGTCTGATGGACTCTAGCCACCTTTGAGTTTAATTTGATTCATTGTCAAAGTGCTTAAGGTTTTCTCCAGTAGGCTGAAATGGAGGAAGCTTCTATTTTTGTCTCCCCTCTTGCCCAATGAAAATAGGAGCATTTTTTTTTTTTGCAGAAATAGGCTACTCTTATCTCATTTAAACAGAAATTTCCTGCTACTCTGGTCGAACTGTCTTTCTTTTCCTATTCTCCTGAGGTTCGAAGCTACAACAGAAAAATACATGTGGTCGTCAAATGTCATTGACTAATTTGCTTTAATTAGTATTGGTGGTATATTGACTCCTTTGAAGCTCCCACATATAGTTGGAGTGGTGCATTGTTGGCAAATCATTAATTAAAACACTTTTGTAACACTGCAGTCAATTTTTATTTCACAGGAACAAATTTAAGTGAAAATAATTCTTCAAATATTTTTAAACATTTTATTATTTTTTCAATTAACAAACATTTATCTTCTCTCCCTCCACCTGAGAAAGGCAATGAGCTGCCAAACAACTACAAAGCCAGGCCTGGTAAGGAATGTTGTACACAGTCAAGCAAAACAAATCCCTCCATTGGTCGTCCAAAAATATAACTCATTCTGTTTCATTGGTCCATCACTTCTCTTCACTGATTCCTCTTAAGGATTTTACATTTTAACTTAATTTAGCTTACCATTTTAAGCATATGTTGAAGTACAGTTTCATTTTCTAGTGTATTTCTAATTTTTTCATCTGTAAAATGGGATTGGTATTGCTTGTAACACAGGGAGGCCATGAGGCTCTAGTGTATGAATGTGGTCTTCGGTTATTATTATTATAAAGTATGTACCATATAGTTGACACTTAAAAATAATAAATATTTACTGATTTGACTGATTGAGCTACACTATGGAGGTATGTAGGGCAATTATAATAACTCTCATTCTATAGATCTTCATCTATGAAACTCAGGGCATTCATGGCTATATTGCTAGTAAATATCTGAACAAGGATTTGAATAAGTCTCTTGACTCCTAAGGGCAATGTATATTCTGTGTAGTACACTAAATGGCTGGCAATAGGAAAGAATCAGAAGCCAAGAATTTTACTACTGTTGAGGAAATTTCACGTAAAACAATTCCTTTCCACAGCATGAATCTTGGACCACTGGAGAAAGTGGGTATGGCCTTCAGAGAGCCAGCTATGTTGAGTGGAGATGGAATATGGTGCCTAGCTTTCTTTCACACATTATGACTTCCTGTGGACATTTGAGAATTTTCTTTCTAAGCTCTCAAACCATACATGGAAACTTTGGACAATGGTAGAAAGTACAACTGAGTTCTTCTTTCAGTCTCCTGTGGAGCAGAGCTAGGAGTCAAATGATGTGAGTTGGAGAAGAGACTAGGAAGCCTTTCCACTGAGGTGAACACCCAGCAGTTGGGAGAAAGGAAAATGAAATTCACCATGTTCAGGTCCCATTTACCAACTGCTTTACCTCCCCTATATTTATTTCTGGCACCTTTGTGATCAGAGCCTGGAGGAAGTAGAGAACATTTGAATTATTAGTTTTGTAAAAGGGAAGGCAAATCCCCACCACTTTTCAACCTCATCTGCAAACCTTGGATCAGTGAAATTAAGTGGCAAAAGGCATTCAAGGGGTCTTTGTGCAAAAATAGCTACCTTGAGCCATTAGGAACAGTTTCTCCAGTGGTTGCCATTCATCAGACAGATGCCAGGCTCTCATTAGTCTCATTATTCTTTTTGATTATCATCTTAGCTATTACCAAATAAAGAAGAACCAAAATTATTATTTTTTTACAGGAAAAAAAGGAAATCAATGATAGGTTCTCCATTAAGAATAATTTTATGTTCTTGTTGTGTTGAAGAAAATTTCAGTTTGAGTGGTATGTGTCCAACTTATAAATTGCAAAGAAGTGATGATTAACATTGTCACTCTGTCCCTCTCTCCAATCAGTGTGTATATATATATATATATATATATATATATATATATATATATACATATATAAAGAGAGAGAGAAAGAGAGAGAGATGATACTATGTAGTTCTTCATTACCTTTGAATAAAATAGATGTGTGTTCTCTTGATGAAGGCTGTTTAGATTCAGTGTCGGGACTGATTGAGGGGAAAATGGGGGATATAGAGATAGTAGGATGAATTTACACAAGCGCAGCCCCTTTATTCCAAAGGAAATCTATTAACATTTGGGTTTATTTAGCTTTACCTGACCTACTTAGGGCTAGAGTTTTTATGAAAGGCTCCAGCTCTACCTCAGTACAAAATAACAAAGGCCCTAATATCTATGGTCCATATGGAGGTTGGGCTATGTCTGCACAGAACAGACTTCCTGGCAGCAATTGTGTATGAAGCTTCATTTCCTTTTGCCTGATGAAGACAAGACTCAATCAGTAGCAGTGATGCAGAATGTATATTTCTACTTGTGCCCTTCATAGGTGAATATTTCCATGTGATTTGTGTATTTATTTTTTTAAAATACTGATTCAATCCGATGCCCTGTGTATGTCTGTCTTCCTTGAAATGGTAGCCCTTTGGTATATTATTATGATGTCTTTTATTTTTATCTTTCTTTTAGGAAATGAGGACTTGGAGAAAATGGAATATGAAAAATTCCAAAATAATTTCATGAAAACCCAGGACAACATTATGGAAAGAGAAAACGTGCAGTGACACAGGCAAACACAATTTTTTGGCCAAGTGTACCACCAACTGTAATAGACGACCTACATCTCTACAATTTCTCTATTACACAACTCAGAACATCAGGGAAGCTGGGGAGGACCTAACTAAGAAAGGGAATTAAGGCAGAAATAACAACTATAGAAAGTAAAAAGCATTCATTTGAGGCTAAAAGACACAGATATTCGTCAGTGATCTAGTCAGTCATCAAATTAGCTCAGGGTCATTAAAAGGAAGATAATTAGTTCAGGATCACTTAAGGAGAGAAATGAGAAAAAAGATTTATCTTGGTTACTATGGAATCCATAAATTTAGCCATAGTCACTCTGTGATGCTCTTTCTACATCTAAATGCTAGTCTAGCTACAGATGATCACTAGTTAAACTCCAGACAATTTCATAAACTTTAAATTATGGAATATTAGAATTGGAAAGGTTCTCAAAGCTCATGCCATTAAAAATAAAAAGATTGGGCAGTTCAAGCTCATTATTTCACAATCAAGGAAACCAAGGCTCAGGGAAACATTACTTTCTCAACATCACACAACTAGTGAATGGCAGAACTACAATTAGAATTCTCCGCAGTCTTGTAACTGCACATCTGTTGTACCACAACTTTCTAAGTTATTAACAGAGTAAGCAAATTTATTCTCTGGCACAGATCCTTATATCCAACATATCTGAAGCTTGTTTGAACATGAAGGTCAACATGTCTAAGGGAGAAGCCACCGTCTTACCCCTCCAAAGGGTTCTGTGGCTCAATTCTCTCATTTATTTCCATTTGTCCCAGTGCTGCAGCCTAGAAAGCTTAGCATCCTTTTGATGGCAAGACCTTTGCACCTCAAAGCCAGTTAGCCATCAAGTCCTGTCACTATTTATTTATAATCTCTTACAAATTCATCTGCTCTAGAACATATCATAGTTCTCTGTTGCCCAAGGTAACTATCTGAACTCTTCTGCTTGGCTTTTGAGACCCTTCATTATCTGATCTATTGTATCTATCTAGGTTTTTGTTCCCCTCACCCCCATTGCTCCCCAGCACACAAGTTGGCAAACAAACTGTAGAAAAATCTCTCATACGTCCTAGACTTTTCATATTCTTTTTCATAATTTCTATTAAAGTTTAAAACTTAACTATGGGGCATCTAGATGGCTGGGTAGAGAGTCAGGCTTGGAGATGGGGGGGTCCTGGATTCAAATACCACTTCAGACACTTCCTAGCGATTTGTCCGTGAGCAAGTCACTTATCTCTAGTTGCCTAGCCCTTAACACTCTTCTGCCTTGCAACAGATACTCTATTTTTCCTAAGATAGAAGATGAGGATTTTGAAAATTATTAAATAAATTCTTAAAAAAATCAACTACTCTAAGACTTTTAGCACACCTTGTATATGTAGCGATCTATCAATACAGAAATACATAGATGTACACATATACATATTGTGATAGAGAAAGAATGTTTTGCAACAAACTGAGTGATGCATAAGTCAGAGTGATTGACAAGAGCATCTGACTGAGAGTCACATGAGAGCCTAATGCTGGTGATCTGGGGAATTGGTCTAGTCCCAACTGTCTAGGGACCTGTCTCCTGGAAGGACCTTGATTGGAAAGTTAGAACACAAGTTTCTGCTTCTCCTAATAATAACCGAACAGAGAAAATCTTTTAATCTGGCTGCTGGCAGCTTGAATAAAGAAGATTGAAGTCACACTTCACTTCTGGACCAGCTTGGACAGTTATCAACTGAAGATCCTGGCCCATTTGATTGGACTCCCTTTGTGAGATTTGATTATTGGGGAAAATGACTGCTTAGCTTAATAAGATAGTTTTAGTTAGATTTATAGAAATTAGAGTGTAAGATAATTTATAGAAATTCTCCTAAACCCTGTTCCTTTCTCCCCATCCCAACCAATAAATCTGATTTTTTATATGTTTCCCTCTTGTTCATTCCTCACCATAATTCCTATCATAACAGTTTGGCAGAGCCAGGTAGGTTTATTATATGTTTATTGTATTAGTATTTCTTAAGTAGTCATAGAGAGGGCAATTTGAGCCAACATTCTAATCTATCTCTAGGTGGCTAGGAGCTTAGGGGGAAAGCCAAATAAAATTCTGAGGGTTTGCCATACCCAGGGGGGTTATTAAGACTGTACCACAGACCCCTGGCAGTCATCTTGGAGCGACCATCTTGGGAAAACTGGTTATATTTTATTTGAAATTTATTTGTTATTTATTTGTGTATGTATAAATTCCATTGTAACAATATTGTTTTGAACAATACTATAACTATGGAAGCTAACATGTCAGCAGGCATGTTTAGTACTATGCTAATAATATTGTTTGAATATGTAATGCATATTCCTTATTTTATTTTTGTATCCTTCCCTAATTACTGTCACCATATTTTCAAAATGGACTATATGAAGTCAGTAATGGATATGGAACTGCATGATGTTATGGTCTATGTACCCCTCACTGTTATTTGTGAGTGTATTGTGTATAAATCTCATGCCTCTGTGTACCTTTGTGTAAATCGCCTAAAAGATCTAGTAACTCGATTTAAAAGGGATTCTGACTTAAAACTTATGGTTGTGCACATACAAATGGATATACTGGAGCAATTTATAAATAACATTAATATGAACCAGGATTGGGTAAATGAAAGCAACAATATAAGCAATAAAGGGAAAAGACTAAATAGGCTGGGACAGGAAGAAGCAGCAGGAATAGTAAATTTATGTCCCCTAAGAGATATGCCAGTGGTTAAACAAAATGAGGTGCATAAGCTTAGAACACACAAAAGATTTTCCCTGGAGGATGCTGAATCCATCAAAAGGAGAACCCCAAGTTTTAATGACAAGCCAAATAAAGTGATTAAGAAAATGCATAGGGCAATTGACTTATATGATCCTCATTTTAATGATTTTGCCCTATTAATGAAAGAGGTCCTGACTAAGAGAGAGAGAAATAAGTTTATAGAGGAGACAAGAACAGATCCTCTGTTACAATCTTGACCAGAGGACTTAAAGCTGGATACAGCCGATGATGGAGTTTATGATACGTTAATTGAAGCAAGAGATACAATCCTAAATGTTATGGGGAGATATACTAAAAGGCTCAATGCTTGGTGAAAGTTTGAGGCCATAAAGCAAAAGATTTCTGAAGCTTCTGCAGTTTTCCTGGAAAGGATAAACAAAGCAGCTGAAACTCTATTAGGGATGAATGCACTGGAAGAAAGCGCTATTGCCCATATCAAACAGTTCTTTGTGAATAATGCAATTCCAAGGGTCAGACAATTTTTTAAATCAAATTACCCTGATTGGGAAGAACTAGATCTTGACAAATTAAGGAGAAAAGCTACTTAACAAATGATTCAGATGAAACAACTGATGAAATGTTGAGGACTTGAAAAGAAAACTAAGGGAAGCTGAAATGAAAGCTAAAGAAAGTGAAATTAAGTAAATAAAGACTGTGGATGTTTTGAGATCTGTACAGCCAAGGTATAATAATAACTATAAGCCTAGTGAAAGGAGATCAGGTCCTAGGCACTGTTTCCTTTGTGATCAGGTTGGTCATCTGTACCAAGACTACATATTCAGGAATCAAGTTAGAAGACAACTAAACAGGAATAATGGATTTAATAAAGAATACAATAACTGGAGTAATATTTATAATTATAATAATAACAGATGGAACAATAATAATAACAATCAAAATATATATACAAATCAATGCCAGAATGTCTGTTGCCAGGGACAACAAATACCAGATCTCAGTACTATGCAGTCATGGGTAAATTCTGGAGTCAGACAGCCAAGTAGTAAAGGATGACGAGAGTAAAAGTTCTAGTGCCTTATAAAGCTTTCCCCTAAGACATATGAAAATGAATCAAGAAACAAGTACAGTATAAATGAAAATGAGTTGAGGATAAATGAAATTGAGAGAAATGAAAATAAAATACATGGTGATACAAGTGAATTAATGAAATCAAAGGAGGATATAATTAGTGTAAATAATTGTACAGAGAAAGAACATTTTAATATAAATTAAATAGAAAATATTAATGAATGTAGAATAAGAGAAATTAATGAATAATATAAACTAAATAATAATAGTAAAATTGTAAATGGGGAACAATGATACTAAGATAGAGAATTTAAGGACCAAATGAGAGTAATATACAAGCTGATGATACAAAATCCTGGGAAAGTCATGTAATTCAAGGAGATGTACACTTGGATGGACAGGAAATGACTGAGCTTTGTACTGATGTTACTGTGCTTGCACCAATTCTCCAAACCTTCCAACCTCCAAATAGTACTGAACCCTATGCTTCTGTAACTATAGGGGATCAGATATCTGATCTTTTTGGTGGATATTGGAGCCAGTAAATCAGTTTTGCAAAGTATTCCTAAAGATTGTAAAGTTGTTGGTACTATGGAAGTGATTGGAGCTACTGGAAAACCAGAGAGAGTAGCAAAATTACAACCCAAAATGATAACTCTAGGTCCTTTATCTGTGGAACATGCATTTCTTTGTATGCCAGAATGTCCAATGAACCTTCTTGGGAGGGACCTGCTTTGTAAATGATGAGCAACAATTCAATGTATTGACACTGGGGATATAACAGTACAACTCCCAGAAGAATCTCTGAAAGTTTTTCCAATGCTGTTCTTAGATTCAGTCAGTGCAGAGAATGAGTTGGATTTCATCTATCCTATTCCTGAGGATATACCAGAAGACTTATGGTCTTAGACTTCCACAGTGTAAAGGGTGATTCCCAAATAATAAAATACCCAAGTCAGCTGCAAGATTTTATGGTGATTTAATTGATATAGTAGAGAAGATTTTTAAGAAGAAGGAGAAAAGAAGGGGCTAATACTGGTTAGGAAGATAGGAGATCTAGAAGGTAAGGGTTTGAGTGTGAAGGAGGAAAGAATCAGCTTGACCTCCAAAGAGGCTTAGCTAAGATAACTGAACCTGAAATTAGCTCCAGGGCAAACACACCATCCAACCCTCCAAGATGTCAGAACGCTTAGCACGCTGCCAGCCAGAGTCATCTCTCCAGGGAAAGAGAAAGAGGCAGAAACTGACATGCCTTATATGGATATTTTTACAGCACTTTTCTGCATCTCATATATACTCCTGGAGTCGTCTGCCACAAGGTTTCATAGACAGCCCGAGCTTATTTGTGCAAATTTTGAGCCAAGATACAGATAATATAAAATTTAAAAACAGTAAATTAATCAAATATGTAGATGATCTACTATTGGCTTCAACAGACACAGAAACATGTCAGTAAGATAGTAAACATCTTCTTTTGGAATTGTACAAAAAAGGGCATAAGATCTTGAAGCATAAGGTTCAGTGGTGCCTCCCTAAAGTAGAATATTTGGAGTTCATCCTGACTGCAGGTGTCCACTTTATTTCTCCCAAACGAATTGAGAATATTCAAAATTTAAGTGCTCCTACCACTAAGAAAGAGTTGAGAGCAATTTTAGGAGCAACATTGAAGTTGATATAGAAATCTAGTTAGGAGAAGTATTTTGAACATAGGGATTAGTTAGGGAGGATTAAGTAAGATAAGATGAAAACTAGAAACTGACTTGTACTATACCATACATTATACAACACAAATAACTTATGACATCACATATCAAACAAAATTGTAAATAAATATGTAAATAGATGTAAATAGGATGTATAATAGGATTGTAAATGAATTATACTTTACTATATGTATATATGTAAAATATGAAGTGCACATAAGTGTATATATATGTGCATATGTATAGCATACATGTACATATTGTATATATGTACTATATGTATATATACGTAAATTATGTATATAGCTCATTTATATCTAGTATTACATGTACTTGCATAAGTAAGCTTAATGCTTGGTTTGGTTTTCAGTGTAAAATTTATACAATGTTGTGTTTCTTGTAATTTTCAAACTTTTTCTCTAAGTTTAATGTTAATGTATTGCAATAGTAGAATGATTTTCTGTATTAGCTGATAAGAGTATTTTGAGTTTGATGTTTGCATGGAAGTTTTCATCTTTTGTTTGATGTTATTTGTTGTCTTGATTTTGCTTCTGCTTGATATTTGTACTTATTCATTATTTAATTCATTTTCCGTTTCCTCTTTTCTTGTTAAAATTCCCTAGAATAGGTTAGTATTATTTAGACTAAGACAGTTGAGTGTAGGTTGTTTGTTATTTTGGGTAGATTTCTTAGTTTAGGTAATTAGTAAGTATTTTAGATTGTGCACAAATACAAAAATTGTGTTGGAAATTACATCAGCATGCCAAAAGCTAGAAGATACAAGTTTTGCTTGGTAATTGTAGATAGATTAACCAAATGGCCTGAAGCTTTTCCAACATGATTTTTGTTTTGTGCAAAAGGGGGGAATGTGATAGAGAAAGAACATTTTGCAACAAACTGAGTGGTGCATAAGTAAGAGCGATTGACAGGAGCATGTGACTGAGTCACATGGGAGCTTAAGGCTGGAGATCTGGGGAAAGGTTCTAGTCCCAACTGTTTAGGGACCTGTCTCCTGGAAGGACTTTGATTGGAAAGGCTTGGAAAACAGGTTTCTGCTTCTCCTAATAACAACTGAAGAGAGAAAATCTTTTAATCTGGCTGCTGGCAGCTTGAGTAAAGAAGATTAAAGTCACATTTCACCTCTGGACCTGTTTGGACAGTTATCAACTGAAGATCCTGACCCATTTGATTGGATTCCATTTGTGAGACTTGGTTTTGGGGAAAATGACTGCTTAGTTTAATAAGATAATTTTAGATAGATTTATAGAAATTAGAGTGTAAGCTAACTTGTGGAAATTCTCCTACCTCTGTTCCTTTCTCCCCTTCCCAACCAATAAATCTGAATTTTTTATCTGTTTCCTTCTTGTTCATTCCTCACCAAAATTCCTATCATAACAATATAGATAAATAAAGACCCAGATACATCCTCTATCTCATATCTGCCACACAGTAGCTATGTGAACCTGGACAAGTAGCTCAAATTCATAGTAACTCAGATAATTCCTAGAGCACAATTTGCAGAGAAGGTGCAAATCTGCATTGGCAGAAAGTATTTCCTCATGAAGGAGTTCCCCACATCAAAGAAATCATCAGTCTTCACCCCTAGATAGAATCTCCTGGCCCATTTATTCATTGCTTGCTGGCTGTCTCATCGTCGTGGGTCCTTGAGATCAGTGTCACAACTTTCCTCCCCTGTTATCCTGCTTAGCCTCTGATGGCCCAATTGAAGTGATCAATAACTACTCTATGAAAGGTTGCTTTTGGAAACTGAATACAATCTCTTTCCATATTGACAGCTTTCACTACTATCATTGCTGAATAGAGGTATCCTTCCAATTTAAGAAACTTTCCAGATGACTTAAGCACATGCCATTAAGTATTAACATATAAAAATAACAGTTTTTAATCTATTTCTAATGGATTTTTAAAATAAAATATATTTCTATCATGAAGAGATTCACAAACATTAAGAGATTCATAAAGATGTCTCATATATATTTCATCTTTTTCTTTGACTCAGCATTGGCATTATTTACATCAATTATACTCCCAAGGCCATTATAGAACTCCTTGCCTCTAAATCATATGACCGCAGAAAACTTCATTTTTAAACATTTTTCTGTCTTCTCCTTTTGCTAATAGTTGTCTCTTTGGGTGCTGAGATTGTGTCTTCCTATAAATCTGTGCTTTATTTTCTGTAGGGTTATTCCATCTCTTTCATACAGATGTGCAGATGTGTTTTGTGGCCCTTTTATTTCTTGGTCATGTCCAAAAGAGAGTTCATTATTCTTTATTTTTTTCCTTCCAAAGGGCTTTACTTTTACCCTTGCTGACACAATCGTTCTTCCAGTCACCTAATCCATTTTACCTGCCTCAACTCCTCACTTTCACTCATTCTAAATCCAATCTATTACCGAATCTTTTTGCTTTTAGCTTTAAAATAACTCCTGTTTTCCATTCTTTCTCTACTTACACAGACACAAGCATTCCTTTCCCGAACTTAAAATAGCCTTTAAACTACTCTCCCTGCCTTTATTTTCTCTTCATTCCAATCCATCTTCTTAGGTTCCAAACTGATTTTCCAATATCATGTCTGATGATGTTACCCCTCCCACCCAGAACTTCCAATGCCTCCCTATTGCTTTCAAAGCCAAGTCCCTTCTTCAGTATTGAAAGATCTTCATCATCTGATCCCTCCTTACCTTTCTAGATTTCTTATACTTTACTCCTTCCATACATTCTAAGATCATCTACACTGGCCTGTTGACTGTTTCTCACACGTGACACTTTATCTTCTTACCTTGATTTTCCTTGACTTTCTTCCAGTCTCAGAAACATTTGCCCCAACCCACTTTCCTTCTTCCCCCTGGATGTTAACTTCCTCCTTGTTTTGATCTACTAGTGTTATATGTATTATACATACCTAGTTATCCACTCCCTCTTCCTCTCATTACAATATATGCATCATGAGAAAAAGGACTGTTGTTTTTAAGTATTTTTTTTCTGTTTTGTATTTTCAGCCCTTCATGTATTTTCTGGCACATACTAAGTGTGTGATAAGTTGTGTTTTTTTAAATCAATTCATTCATTTTAACTTTTTCACTCACTTCTCTATGTTGGATATTTAAGAATATTTCAATTTGAAAGAAGTATGGCCTCTAGCTAAGTTAGTTAGTATTCTTTTAAACAACTTCTATGGCTAATTTTTCCTCTGATTATTCAAAATCAGTAAAAACTGAGATTTTCACTTAAACATTTCTAAACTAAAATATATTCACAGGAAATAAAATGTAATGATAATTATCAAAAATTATATTGCATTAGAATTAGTTTCAGAAAAGCTACTCCATTGGATTATAAACATTATGGCCAATGATCATCAGAAACATTCTGAGAGACAATTTTTCATTATGAACAAAATTTTGCAACCTATCTTTTAGATCTGTGATAATTAAGCAATCAAGCAATATTCACATATTTTTGCAAAAGTGTCTTCTAAAATATGGGTTAATTTTCCAAAGCAAGTACATTTTGAAGTATTGGAAAGATATGGCAGAAAAGCAGGAGACAGGACTTCCAAGACACTCGGGCTTCTATAATTTACAAGTAACCCAGTCATCTCTCTTCTCTGTGTCTCAGTTTTCTCATATGTAAAAATGAAATAGACTAAACAATATCTAAAGACCATTATAACTAATATTATATGACTGCTGTGAGACTCTCAAAAATGAAGAGAAAAAAGCTTAAGTAGGTATCTAAATGTCAAGCACAAAACATTGTCATTTCCATTTAATGGATTGGTAAAACTAAGGCATGCCAGATGACCAAATTATTCAAGTTAAGATAGTTGGGGAGGAAGAGTTGGGTTATCCAAAATCGTATCAGGTCCTATCTACTATAGTAGAATATTTGGTAATTAGGATTTAATTAAGTAAGAATTCATTAGGACATAGAGATAAATAATATAAGTGATTTACAAATGCATAAAGAGAAGTAAGTTAGGTTTTTTTAATTGAATTTTGGAGAGAAATTATGGGTGAGAGATTTTCCCAGAGTGCATTGGGAGACAGTTACCCAAATGGCTTTGCATTTTGGGACTGATCCTGTGGTGATGAGGAGGTCTCAAAGGCAGCTTGACATAACCTGAGAAATTTTCAGTTACTTTACTACAACAAAATTCACTTAGCAAACCATAACATTGAAGGAGATTGCTGGTAGAAAAATCCTTGCCAGCCAAGCTGTTTTGTTGTGCGTCTGGAGAATGTTGTGGAGAATCTGAGCTGTTTCCAACTGGATAGCTAAGAAGAAAGACTAAATTACTCTCCTTTTGTGGATAAGTTGAAATTGAGTGTAGAATAAGATAAGTATAGATTTTGGGGGAATTTACATAGAGGTAGATAGAGTAGTTCCAACTTGGTTGAAGACTGAAGAGATCCTTGCGGATCAGAGGGTTTGGGGTATTAGGTAAGATTTATTAGCTTAGGGATTAATATATTATTTTTCCACTTATTATTTCACTTCCATATCCCTTCTCCTTAGTTTTTAATCATAATAAATACATTTTTATATATTCCTGCCTAAGCTGAAATTCTCAAGTATTCTACAAGAAACCATCTTGTTTCAACAGTCATAACATGCAGCCTATCCATCAGGACAACCTATAGTGAGACCATACTATTCAAACTATCTAGTTAGGGGTATAACTCCTTACAACGCTACAATATCATGCTCTGGTTCTCAAATAAGCCTAGAACCTAATCTTCCCAGATTTCTGCCTGATTTTGTAGTCTTTTATCACATTTTAAGGGTTAAAATAGTAGGGGAAGAAAGCCAAGTTAAAGGCACCAGAAAGACAGAATGCATTATATTTACTGTCAGAATCATGATCTAATCATTTTGATAGTGATTTTTTTAATGAATCTACAATACAGAAATCATACCATTAGCTTTCTACAGTTAAAGAAAAGTGCCCCAAGGGAAGAAATTAACTTTCATTAAATAATTCTCCTTAAGACTGGAAAATTAAGTTTAGTAACTGAGAATTAGGCGAAGCAACAGGATATAATAACCAAGACTGTGATTTTATTCAAATAGGGAGCTTCTAGATAAAAAAAATTATGTAGTGTATGTTGGCACCCCTGTTATTTTTCTTTTAAAATATTTTATTGATTCATTTTGTTTTTTAATTGAATTTTATTATGCACTTAAAAACAACACCAACAAAAAACATTTAACTAACCAAGCAAATAAAAAATTTTGTACAAAACTGCAAGCTACACATTGTTTACAACTTGTTTAAATTCTCTATGTGTACTAATATCAATATCCTCTGCTTTTGAGTTCCCTTGGATTTGTTTTACTTGATTACTTTTTTCTCCTGATTGTGTGAATTTTTTAATGTAATCATTGTATATATTATTCTTATTCTCTTTTCATTTCTTCATGTACTTTCCTTCTTTTCTTCATATTTCTAATATTAATCACTTCTAATAACAGAATAATATCCATTATGTGCAAATATGATAACCTATTCAGTGATTTCTCCCATTCATTGCATTTGTGTTATTTCTAGTTCTTTTGTCACACTATAAACAAAGCTTCCATGAAGATTTTCATATATAGACAACTTTTTGCCCTCTTAATAATGCCTTTATGGCCTAACCCTGGTACTGAGATCTCTAAGTCAATGAGCATGTAAAGCTTTACAGCTCTTACGTATATTTTCATCTGTTTCCTAAAAAAATAATTCACAGCTACTCTAGTGATATAATATTAAATAGCTGCTTGGGACATGGAGAGGGTCATTGAGTTGCCCATGATCACACAGCAGATATATAGAAAAAATGAGTCTTGAACTCAGGTCTTCCCAGTTTCAGTTATTATTCAATACTTCATTTTATCCAAGAAATAAAAATATTAAATAATTCCTGCAATCTGTGTGAAATTAGATGCATTTCTAGGATTCAGAACTCTGTGCTTCAAAGATAACACTACTGAAATTATCAAGTTAAAGGCAATACTATCAATTAAAATACAGAGGTAGTAGGGATGACTTCTATACTATTTCTTACCATACATTGAATATCTTTTCATAAGAACAGTTGAATCCACAAGTTCTCCCATATCTTTCTTTTTCATTTTTTTTTCAGATTTTCATGAATATCCTAGAAATGCCCAAAAGACAATAGGCCGCCGTGGTCTGAAGATCCCATCTATCTATCCATCCCTCCCATCAATCTTTCAACAAATATTTATTGAGTACCAACACTATGCTAAGTGTGTATAGGGCATAAGTAGGTATGGTCACTGACAACAAAGAGGTTACAACTTAATAGGGAAGAGTGATATACATTGATATTTGAATGAATACATGATCTTGTTGGTATATAGAGTTTTGGGACTTGTATCTACCATAATCATTCCATTTGTTCCAATCCTAAACAATTGTTAAAATTCTTCCACAAATCCTCCATACATTTATTGAATGTAATGGAGAATTTCCTTTATGTACTTCTATATTTAGTGAATATTCTTTCAAAACTCAGGTTACCCATCTTTTAGCATTGACAACTGCCCTATGACTAGAACACTTTCTTTTTCCAGTCATACATATCTTTGATGGTGTCTTTTTTTTTTTTTTAAACTCTTACCTTCTGTCTTAGAATCAATACTGGGTATTGGTTCTAAGGTAGAAAAGAGTGGTAATGGCTAGGCAATGGGAGTTAAGTGACTTGCCCAGGGTCACATAGTTAGGAAGTATCTGAGTCCAGATTTGAACCCAGGACCTCCCAATCTCTGGACCTGACTTTCAATCCATGAGCCACCCAGCTGCCCCTGATGGTGTCTTTTTTTTTTTTTTAATCCTTACCTTCCATCTTGGAGTCAATACTGTGTATTGGCTCCAAGGCAGAAGAGTGGTAATGGCTAGGCAATGGGGGTTAAGTGACTTTCCCAGGGTCACACAGCTGGGAAGTGTCTGAGGTCAGATTTGAACCTAGGACCTCCCATCTCTAGGCCTGACTCTCAATCCACTGAGCTACCCAGCTGCCCCCTGCCCCTGACGGTGTCTTTTAAACCAATTTGTGGTACCAAATCATCCTTCACAAAATCTTCTTAGTCATACAATACAGACTTTTATAACCTTGGAGTTACTTAAAATTCTGATTTTTCTGAACGTATTCCACACATGGTAGTGTTCCTAAATAGCATCTTAAAAGGATGTTGCAAAACAGAAAGGGGGGAGAGAGAGAGACAGAGAGAAACAGAGAGAGACACAGAGAGACAGAAGCAGAGTCAGATAGAGAGAGAGAGAGAGAGAGAGAGAGAGAGAGAGAGAGAGAGAGAGACACAGAGAGAGACAGAGAGAGAGAGCGCCAGAGAGAGAGAGAGAGAGAGAGCGCCAGAGAGAGAGAGAGCTCCAGAGAGAGAATGCCAGAGAGAGAGAGAAAGAGAGAGAGACACAGAGAGACAGAAGCAGAGTCAGATAGATAGATAGATAGAGAGAGAGAGAGAGAGAGAGAGAGTGCCAGAGAGAGAGAGAGAGCGCCAGAGAGAGAACGCCAGAGAGAGAGAGAGAGAGAGAGAGACACAGAGAGACAGAAGCAGAGTCAGATAGATAGATAGATAGATAGAGAGAGAGAGAGAGAGAGAGAGAGAGAGAGAGAAAGAGTGCCAGAGAGAGAGAGAGAGCGCCAGAGAGAACGCCAGAGAGAGAGAGAGAGAGAGACACACAGAGAGACAGAAGCAGAGTCAGATAGAGAGAGAGAGAGAGAGAGAGAGAGGGAGAGAGAGAGACAGGGAGAGACAGAGAGAGACAGAAGCAGAGTCAGAGAGAGAGAAAGATGGAGAGAGAGAGAGATATGGGTTTTTGTGGCAAAGGAGAGTTTGGGATCATTTGAAGAATCCCATAGTTTCATTATTTAGTATATGCTGATCTCTTTTTCCTAGTTGATTGTAGACTAGGCCCACTATTCTTATTCAATTACTTCCTCACATATCTAGACTAAATCTTTGGGCTATCCAATTGATTGTAGATTAAGATTGAGGCAACATTTTTGTATTCTCCAATTGTTTTTTTCCTACTATTGGGAGGCATTCTTTTAGATACTCAATTTCATGGAAAAAGTCTTTTAAGATTTCAGGGCTAGATACAATCAGCACAATCTCATGGACAAATAGTAACATCTGGAAGACATCATTATTTATAGTTAATAGTTCTTCTATTTGGACTTTGGACAGGAAATCCTTAATGATGGTGACAAACACCTTTGGTCAGCATATGTTTCCGTTTTTATGTCTTTCCCGATGCTGATTGAGACTAAAAGGCATCCTAGTATAGCAGATACAATGCTGGAGTCAGGAAGAGATGGATTCAATTCCTACTTCAAGCACCTTTGTGAGCCTGACTGAATCATTTACCTTCTCTAAAGCCCATTTTTATAAACCGAAAAATGAAGGTATTGATGACCTTACACATCCCTTTCAGATATCAATATATGAAACTACAATAACCAGACCTCAGTGATAGAATGGCTAGAGTACAGGACTTGGGGTCAAACTGATTCAGATTAACTGCATGACACTGAGCAAATTTTTTAGCTTCATTTCTTCATCTGTAAAATGGAGATAATGATAGCATCTACAAACTAGGGTGGATATGAGCACCAAAAAAGATATTGCATTGAATGCATCTATCAAAGAATCTGGTATGGATGGACTACACACTGTTCTGGAGGAAAGTCTATAAGGCTGTACAATTCTCTGTAGAGTATAATGGTTTCTTAGAGTCACAGCAGAAGTTTATAGTCTCTAAACTACTCAATTATATTATTACAAATGTTGTCTAGAAAGGAGGCAATCTGTGAAAGTATCTGTTCCCTTCTTGTAGCTTCATTAAGGAACCATTGATATATATATATATATATATATATATATATATATATATAATTCTTACCATTTACCAAGCTGTGAAAACTGGCATATCATTTGGAAGTTGTTTAGGTCTTCTTAGTCCACTTTATTATTACTATAATACACAATCTTTTTCATTTTGATTAGGCTTCTCCTTTCCTTTGAGGTATCTTGAAAACTGACCTTTGAGATCCTTCAAAATTGGGTTGTCCAGTCTTGAATTCTTTCTCCTGTATTTGGTCAGGTCCAAGCCCTCTTCCCAAGATGCCTTAATAATGTTTAATTCTTCATATAAACTATTGAGTTGTTAGAGTTCAAATTGTGTGGTTCCTTGTCACAGGTGCTAAGGGTAGATCACTATAGAGATACCAACAGCTCTGTACCATTTTTCATATATTTGTTGTCCTTAGAGATTCACCTACAAGTATTCTTGTGGATGATCTAGCTAGAATGAGTCTAATATGATCATTTCTGGAAGCCTTTTTTCTTCCAGTGCTTTTCATTATTTTATGGAGTGAATAACATACACACTCTTCCATATATGTATATATCTTTACAATTATTTATTTATTTATTTTTTAAATATATTTTTCCATGTTTCCATGGTTCATTTTCTTTCTTTCCCCTCTTCCCTCTCCCTTCCCAGAGCCAACAAGCAATTCCACTGGGTTGTACAAATATTGTCACTTGATACTTATTTCCATATTATTCATTTTTGCTATAGAGTGATTTTTTTAAGTCCTAAACCCCAAATCAACTACCTATATATACATGTGATAAGTGATGTCATATGTTTTGTTTTTGCATTTCTACTCTCACAGTTCTTTCTCTCACTGCTGTAAAAAATAGATTCGAATACAGGACTACAATCCCCACAAGCCTTTGCTCCACTTCCCCAAAATGCTTTGTAATCTCACGGGAATTCTGAGGTGGGCCGAGATCGAGGAAGGATTTAAGCTGGTGGCAAAGGTTTTTGGCTCTCTCGCTCTTTTGGACTTCTGTTTTGGAGCAGAGGCGTCTCTTCCATGATGTGAGGTTATTTTGTCTAGGCCTCTGGCCTAGGCACATGTTTCTTACTTGTATATTCTTTAATCCTTAATCCTTAATATACCTCTAAAAATATAATACTCCTTGCAGAGAGAAACTAATTTCTACCTGCCTCAGTCTCCCCATATTCCTAGATTTTAATCTTTACACTGCGGATAGCATTCTTTTACATAAGTCCTTCAGGAGAGTTCTGACTTATATTGCTGCTAGTAGCAAAGTTCATTACATTGGATTGTTCCACAATGTTTTACTTTTTGTGTACAGTGTTCTTATGGTTCTGCTCATTTCAATCTGCAGCAGTTCACTGAGGTTCTCCCAGTTCGTATGGAAAGCTTCCAGATCCTCATTCCTTTTAGCACAATAGTATTCCATCTCCAACATATACCACAATGTGTTCAGCCATTCCCCAATTAAAGGGCATCCCCTCGTTTTCCAATTTTTGGGCACCACAAAGAGCGCAGCTATGAATATTCTTGTACAAGTCTTTTTCCTTATGATCTCGTTGGGGTACAGACCCAGCAGTGCTATGGCTGGATCAAAGGGTACACATTCTTTTGTTGCCCTTTGGGCATAGTTCCAAATTGCCCTCCAGAATGTCTTGGATCAATTCACAACTCCACCAGCAATGCATTAGTGTCCCAACTTTGCCACATCCCCTCCAGCATTACATATATGTATATATCTTAATACTATTTTGAATATATACTTTAAACAAACTCTCCATTTTAAACAAAGTGACCCATTTTCTGTTCTTTAGACACAAATTTGTCTCTCCTGCCTCTTTTTCTCTACATCCTTGACTCTTAGAACCCATCTCAGTTCCCTTCAAGACCCATTACATGTGTTAATCCCTTTATGAGGGCTACTCTACTGTGCAGAAGCTTTGGATCTACTTACCCAGGTCCAGGTCATATTTGCTCAGCAGAATTTATGTTCCCTGAAGATGGAGATGCTTTCTTTTTATCTTCTGACCACCTGGTCTAGGAAGGTGCCTTATAGGTAGATGCTAGAAAGAGGAAGAGATCTAATGTTAAGTGTATGCCAAACACTTTTTTAAGTACTAGGGACACAAATACAAAAGCAAAGCCATCCCCTTCCCTTAAGGAGCTTGCATGCTACTAGAAGAAAACAAGGCACATGGGGGAGAAACACCCTGGACTGGAGACTTACCAGAATGGCACGTGGTGTGGTGCCAAAGAGAAGGAGACTCCAGAAACCAGGGCAACATTGATTGGACTCTCGTTCTACAACTACAGATTTGGGGAGGGGAATGAAGTGCTCTGGAGAAGAGAGTCCAAAAGTAGGGATGAAATAAAGCATAGCCTGGATCTGACTGAAATAGTTGGCCAAGGGAAGCAGCAACTAGACACAACAGAGGGACTCCAAAGGTATGTTATGGAGATGAAAGTGCCCAGCTCTCCAGATCCTGGTCTCTGGCTCAGGTAGCAAGGGGCTGGGGAAGAGGAAAGGAGGAAAAGCATGGTTAATAAATATCTATTGGGTTATATTTAGTCATAGCTTTCTTGCTATTTTGTAACTTCCCTAAGAGATCGTGTGAATGAAAGCCTGGATCATTTCTCGTTACCCACTTTCTGAGAAACCAGCTTCATTGGTACAGGACTGGCTCGAGTCTTTGTAACTGTGTGAGGTGTCTCTTCAACCTTTCTCCTCTGTGTGTGGGCAGGAGGGATGGAGTCAAGAGAGGCCTGCTCAACTGATTTCATCCCCAGCCCAAATGATGAAATGAAAGATGGGAGCAGTAAAGAGAGACAAGGTCTTAATGTGCTAATTGAAGTGTGAAATGTCTACATGTACAAACTATCCAGATTGTCTTTTTTCCTTCATAGCTACAGAATGATAAAAATGCTAATTGAGTGCCACAGGTTTAATGAAAGGGTTCCAAATTTATCTGATTGACTGACATAGAAGAATAAAAATAAGTTCATGTGAAAAGGAAACAATAGCCCTCAATCTAGTTCGAAATGCCAACAGACATCTTCCTTCTTTTATATACATGAATAAGAAATATTTAGAATAAAATTCTCACAAGTTCAGGGCCTGAACATTTTCTATGCTTAAAATTCCCAGTGCTTTCATCTAAATGGTGACAGTATTTTTTTCTTTTGGGAGAATGGGGGGTGGGGGGGGACATAGGGAACATTCCTGTAGCTGGCAGCAATTTCCAAAAAACAGGACTATATTAATTCACACCAAAAGAACAAGGATGATATATTCCCAAATCAAAACCCATGAGAAGAAAAACATGACCCCTGGCAGTCTCTACCAATGAATGAATAAAAGAAATTATTTATGAAGTGCCAACTACATACAATGAACTGTCCTAAGCAGCAGGAAAATACATAGAAAGGCAGGGATAGTCCCCACTCCTAAGGAGGTCACATTCTAATAGGTGGAGAATGAACACCTAAGAGGTTTAAGCTCTTCGATTCAGCAAGTCGTATAGAAAGACTGAGTGCATCTTAGGATGCAGAGAAAAATAATATCATAACATACCATCAACAATACCATTTTCCTTGATAAACCCATATTTATTTTTTGTTGAAGCATTTGATAACATCAAGGATTGTGATAGTAAGAATCTTCTTGCTTGGATTTTCAAGTATGATCTGGGTACAAACTATATTCCTCTTGACCAAGGAAGATGCAAACTGATTATATAGTGACTCCTTACCAGGAGGCTGACTGATAGGTGATGTGATGACCACTTTTGCCTTATGTGCCCCCTAAAATAGATTCTCCCTTCAGTCCTTGCCCCAAAACCCAATGGCATTTATCAAAAGCAGTCCATTTCTGTTTCTGCATTAACTTGGCCAGAGAGGTGGGCAAGGCAACAGTGGGAATTAAAGATTATACAGTTCTGAGACTAGCTATAAAGATTAGTTTAAGTGCTGGCACTCTGACTTGGAACCTTGGTGCTACAAATATTGGGTCAACGAATCAATATTGACATTCTTGCAATAAAAGAATTAAGACCACATGAGAGAAAGAATGGTTCATGGGTCCTCCATGGAGAGACCAATGAAGGAGTTGGTCAAGTTGATTTTACTATGCGTTCAAAGTCAATAAGAAATTTTATAGCACATTTGCTCACATTCACATTGCCTTACAATGTGCAGGAGAAGCATAGGCAAACCTACCACCATGAAGATATGGCAATTTATATGCCACCATCTGTTGCAAAAGATAAAATAGGGGGGAAAGTATATTGGATTTGACAAGAGCCTCCAAATTAATAGTAGCTAATAATAATAGCTAAAATTAGGATTCTAGCTCTAATTTAATAATTCCTAGAATTTATATAATACCTTTAAGTTTGTAATGTGCTTTACAAATATTATCTAGGACATAAGTGCTATTATTAATTCCATTTCATAATTGAGGAAAGTAAGACACACAGAAATTAAATGACTTGCATTATGTTACACTATGGAATAATATATATATTTTTTAATTTAGAATATTTTTCCATGGTTACATAATTCATGATCCCCCTCCCCCACTTCCCTTCCCCCTCCTAAAGCTGACAAGCTTTAGTTGCCCTGGGTTATCCATGTATCACTGTTGAAAACCTATTTCCATGTTATTCATATCTGCAGTAGAGTGACCGTTTAACATCAAAAGCCCAATCATATCCCCATCACATTATGTAATCGATCAATCACATATAGTTCTTCTCCCACAGTTCTTTCTCTGGATGCAGACATTCTTTCTCACAAGTCCCTTGAGATTGTCCTGGGTCATTGCATTGCTGCTAATAGCAAAGTCATTTGACCGTGCTACAATGTATCAGTCTCTGTGTACAATGTTCTCCTGGTTCTGCTCTTTTCACTCTGCATCACTTCCTGGAGATCTTTCCAGTTCACTTGGAATCCCTCCAGTTCATCATTCCTTCAGCACAATAGTATTCCATCACCAATATATACCACAATCTGTTCAGTCATTCTCCAACCGAGGGACACCTCCTCATTTCCAATTGTTTGCTACCACAAAGAGTGCAGCTATGAGTATTTTTGTTTAAAGTTTGTTTTTCCTCATTATCTATTTGGGGTACAAACCCAGTAGTGATATGGCTGGATAAAAGAGCAGGCAGTCTTTTAAAGCCATTTTCACATAGCTCAAAATTGCCCTCCAGAATGGTTGGACCCATTCACAACTCCACCAGCATATACTATGGAATAATCTTGAAAGCATTGCTAAATATTATAAAGTTTGCATAAGAAAATGTAGACCTCAGAAGAACATGGATGTTCATCAGTGCTTCTAATTGAAGGTAAGAGTTTCAGAGGGATAAAAGCAAATTTGGGAAATTTGAAGCAAAGAGTATCTGAGTTTGAGCTCCACCTCTGACACACACTTTGGGTAAGTCTTTCAACCTTTCGGTTCTATCAATAACTGTAAAACTGGAATGTGCTGAATCAATTAATAAAATAACTTTCACTTAGGAATTTCCTCTCTCAATGAAATGACAGTTCTTATTCACATTCCCATCCATGTGGATAATGAACAAGGAGAAATGAAAATACTAAAACAAGGAGAGAAATTTTTCATTTGGCGGGATGAGACCCAGAACTGGAATTTGGCTCAAGAAGAGAAGAGGATTGCAATCTAATAAGAAAGTGGGAGTGTAACATTGTATGTTAAGAAGATATGCTCCTTTAAGGAACTCTAAACATGGAGTTAGGGAAGTGTTGAAGAATATTTTGGTGAAAATAAAGCTAGAAATAAGTAATATTACACACCACGTGGACAAAAGGAGAAAATAAATGAGAAGTTCAAAAGAGAACGATTTTGTAGATATCATATTGGAATTTATTAGATATTATATTTATCCAGGTAACTGAAGATAACTTCTAAAGCTTTCCCCTCTCCCAAAAATAGAGCCACAAGCAATTTTTGATAGTTTAAAAATTAATATTTTGTTTTTCCTCAATTCCATGAAGGAATAATTTTTAACAATTGTTTTTTTTAATATATTGAGACCTCAATTCTCTCCCTCTTTCCTTCCTCTCACCCTCTATGCAAAAACAGTAAGCAATCTGATATAGATTTTACATGTAAAATAATGTAAATACATTTTCCCATATTAATCCTTTCATGGAAGGCAATTTTATAGAAAAAAATGAAGAAAGTGAAATGTTTTCAGATTTCATCAGTTTTTTCTTTGGAAGCAGCAGGCATTTTGCATCTTGAATTCTTTAAGATTGTCTTGGAGCATTCCATTTGTTGGTAATTATTAGGTTATTCACCGTTGCTCATCATAGAATAATGCTTATTGTGTAAAATGTTCTCCTAGTTCTACTTCACTCTGGATCAGTTTGTGTAAGTCTTTCTAGGTCATTTTTTTCTCCCTGAAATTCTCCTGTCCATCATTTCTTACAGCACAATAGTATTCCATTACAATAATATACCACAATTTACTCAGTATTCCCCAGTAAATGGCTATCACTTCACTTCCCACTTTTTTGCCACCACAAAAAGAGCTACTACAAATATTTTTTGTAAATAGGTCCTTTTCCTTTTTTTATTTCTTTGGGCTACATACCTAATAATTGTGTTGCTGGCTCAAAGAGTATGTGCTGCTTTATAGCCCTTTAGACACAGGTCTAAGTTGTTCTCCAGAATGATTGAATCACTTCACAATGCCCCCAGTAGTGTGCATTAGCATCTCCATTTTCCTACATCTCCTCCAACTTGTTACATTTTCTTTTCCTATCATAATAGTCAATCTGATAGGTATGAGGTGGTACCTCAGAATTGCATTAATTTGCATTTATTTAATTGTGAGTTAGAACATTTTTCACAAGTATAGAAAGCTTTACTTTGAGACATGTCTGTTCATATCCTTTAGCCATTTATCAGTTGAGGAATGACTTGTATTCTTACACACTTGACTTATTTCTCTATATATTTGAGAAGTGAGGACTTTGATAGAGAGAGACTAGTACAATTTTTTTATTCATCATTATGGTCTTGTATATTACTTTTCATCCTATTCTCCTCAATCCACATACCTATTTATCTTTCTCTCTTTCCATTTAACCTGTTCAACCTCAAAAGTATTTTGTTTCTGAAAACTGCCTCCCCCAAAATGTCCTCCCTTCTATCCTTCCTACATACCCCCCATTCCTCTTCTACTTTCCTGTAGGGTATGAGAGATTTCTGTGTCCAATTGAGTATGGATATTCTTCCCTATGTGAGCCAATTCCAGTGAGATAAAGGAGCAAATGCTTGGTTCCACACCTCTTCTATCTTCCCCTGCGCTGTAAAAGGTCCTTTGCTCCATTTTTATTTAAGATTATTTACTCCATTCTACCTTTTCCCTTCCCTCTTCTCACATCCTCTTTCTCATCTCTTCATTTAATATTTTTTAGATACCTTCCTATCTTATTCAACTCACACCCTTGCCGTTTGTACACATATGCTTTCTGATTGCCCTAATAAGTATCAACTTCCCATGTATAGATGGAAATAATTTAACTTTAAGGACTCTCTTATGATTTCTCTTCCTTTTTACCTTTTTATGCTTCTCTTGAGGCTTTTTTTTAGAGCTGATTTTTCAATTCAGCTCTGGTTTTTTGTTTTGTTTTTCCAAGTAGGAATGTTTCAAAACCCTCTACTTCACTGAATGCCCATTTTTAACCTGTTAGGATTATATTCATTTTTGCTGAGTGTTGAAATCTTTGCTTTTTTGTCTTGTGGAATATCATATTCCAGACCCTTTGACCTCTTAATGTGGAAGTAGCTATATCTTAAGCTGTCTCAACTATGATACCACAACATTTGAATTATTTCATTTGGGCTATTTGCAATATTTCCTTCTTCACCTGGGAGTTCTAAAATTTAACCATAATATTCCTGAAAGCTTTTATTTGGGGATCTCTTTCAGGAGATAAATGGCATATCTTTCAATTTCTGTTTCATTCTCTAATTCTAAAATAGCAGAAGTTTTTTTTTTTCTTCACAATATATTGAAAGATGATGTCTAGTCTCTTTTTATGGCCATGTTTTTCAGGTAGTCCAACAATTCTTAGATTATTTCATTGAACCTCTTTTCCAGGTCAGTTTTTTTTCAATAAGATATCTCACATTTCTATTTTTTCATTCTTTTGACATTGTTTTTATTGCTTCTTGATGTTTAATGGAATTATTAGTTTCCAATTGCCCAATTTTAATTTTTAAGAAATTATTTTCTTCATTGAGCTTTTATGCCACCTTTTACATTTGGTCAATTATACCTATTAAGGAATATTTTTCCTCAGTAAATTTTTGGATATCTTTTTTTCTATTGGGACAATCTAGCTTTTTAAAAAGTTCCCTTCAGTAGATTTTTTTGTATCTTTTTTTTTACAAATTGACCTAATCTATTTTAAGATAGTATTTTCTTTGTCATTTATCATGCTTCCTTTACCAAGCTATCTACTCTTTTTTCATGATTTTCCTGCATCCTTTTCATTTATTTTTCTGATTTTTCTTATTTGACTGTTAAAATATTTTTAACTCCTCCAGGAATTCTTTCTGATCTTGAGGAAAATTCATAGATTTTTTGATGCTTTGGATGGAGCAGTATTCTCTTCATTGTTTTCTTCTGAGTTTATGCTTTGGTTTTCCCTATCACCAAAATAACTTTCTATACTGAGTATCTTTTATTCTTTTAATCATTTTCTAACCTTTTTTTGTCTTGTAAATTAAAAAAAAAAAACTATTCTAAATGAGTTCTATTCCTATGAATGAAGGGGGCATTATCCCAAGCTTTAGTATTTTTTGCACAGATGCCTTCAGAGCTATTTCTGAGGATCTAGAAGTTCTTTGAAGGTGTTATGATCTAAGGAAAGATTATTATAATATTTTTCCAGTCTATACTCTTGTTATTGAGTGACTATAAGCACCCATTTGTGTCCTGGAACTATGATTAGCATACCTTGCTCCCCTGTGGCTGTAAACTGATTTGTCCTATTGTTCCTCCTCACCCTGGGCCTAAGATTTCAACCAGGATTTGGGTATGGTCAATGCAAAAGAACCTGCACCCAGAGATAGCAAAGGGACTCCTGTAATCTTCTGATGACCAGTGTCTTATCTTCTTACTTCTTCTGGCTAAGTGCTCTTAAAGATAATTCAACCATCCACCAAGACTGATTCTGGCTCACTGAAGTGAGGCTTGCCTTGGCAGACTAGTTTGTGCTTCACTCCATCTTTTGATAGACCTTTCATGCCAATATTTTAAGTTATCTTGGACTAAAAATGGTTTTACCCTGTTCTTTTGTGGGTTCTACCACTCTAGAATTCATTTTGAAGCATTATATCAAAGTTATTTGGAGGGTAATTTGGTAGAGATCAGGAAGGTCCATGTACCTACTCTTCCATCTTGGCTTCACCCCTATCCCTAATAACTTCTTAAGTCTTAAATCAGTTTAATAATGATATTAGACTACAAATCCTCGAGTAACCACTTCACAAAGTTTTATTCTTTCATTTGATTCTCAATATCACAGAGAAACTGGATGTTGGGGTGAAAATTAAATCAATCTTTGGGATAAATGACTCACAATCTTAGAGTTTTCCAATAGAAGAAAGTTAGAAATAGTATAATCTGGGGAACGAAGATATCAAACAATAGAAAAGATCCTATAGGCAAAAATTTTTACTGCAAAGTCAGCCCCCAAATAATAATAGTTAAATTTCTAATGAAATTCTGAAAAGTATTTGAAAGGAGTAAAAACTTTTAGAAAGAGAGAAATTGCCTGAAGGAACTTATGAGAATGGACAGGAATTCATGGCCAGTTTAGATTTTTAAAAATCATTTGTAGAAGATTCAGACCATTGATTTACCACTAAGATCACATTTTGCAAAAAAGCATGAAGAATAAAAATGATAAAAAGATAAGAGATATAATAAAAATGTATCCTGAATTATTTGAAAGATATTTTGAAAATCAAAAATAGGTAATAAAGTAAAAATGTCAATCTTTTGCTCATTCATCCACTTTTTATGATGAAATTATGCTAAGAAAAGTCAATAACTTATTAGCTATTCTACTTTTGGAAGAGTTGCAACAGATATCTAGATAATTCAAGTTCTCACAATAGTATATCTTTGTACCAGGCTGGTGATCTTTTCCTCTCCAAACATCTTTTTTCCCCCTTCTGTCTAGGTTGTTATCCTCCAAACAGAAAATCATTTCTTTCTCTTTTGATCTTCATCCCAAAAGTCAATCATCATGTCTCCTTCTCTTATGTCCATGGTTATTTAATTTCTTATTATACAATGTTAACCTCTCTCTTTTACTTTCTCTACTTCTTTTGAATAAGGAAAACCCATTAAGAGCCATAGTTGAATCAAGAATTTTATCCCTCAAAGTTTCAGTGATAGCTACAAGGTTAAATTTACTAACTTGTGCTGACATCTTGTTTTTCAGGTTTATTGATTAAAAGTTGTGCTTAGATATTTGTACTGTCTTGATTTCTGTCTCCATTTCAGATTAATCAGTTAATTTCTGGACACCTGAGCTCCTATTCCTTTTCTTCTTTCTTTGGGACTGCTTTCTTTTGTATTGAACTTGAGAGGTATACATAAATAATCCTCTCCTCGTCCATCCTGTTTTGTTTAAATTTTTTCTTTTTATATTTTCAAGACAACTGGAAAAATACATTCTTATTGACTTTTTTTTAAAGATAGACACTCTCAATGGGCAGGAATCTCTCAAGGGTATAATTTAATCCAGAAGAAGATTAGATCATGAAGCTACACCTCAAAGATGACAGCTAGAGAGTGGAAAGCTGATGTTGACTCAGTGACAGAACTTACTGAATCATCAAGTGGCTTATTAACCCCTAATCCTTGATTTCAAAATATAGATTTTGTTTCCAAAAGTCTTGTGCAAAGACATACACACATATACACCTATATATAGATATAGATATAAATATGTGTTCATATATATGCATGAAAGTATGCGTATATACACATGTATACATATCCAATATGAACTCAAACTTTTTCATTCAAATTCAGTTTTTCTTTCTCCTTTACTGAATTGCAGAGTATGATTGGTACAATCACCTTAGAATCTGTGGATGTGGTCACATCTAACCACAATCTTAACAAACATCATCCTGCTCATACAGGAGCCTTTAGAATATGACTCAGCAATTAGGGTTAACCTTAGATGGGATTTTGCGCAATACGGAAACAAAGTTTGTTTCCCATGCTCATCCATCTCTACTTATCTTACCTCTCTTCTGCCATGATCTGTTTGGTTTCTTCACCTTCTCTTCCCAGTTTTTCAGATTGAGCAATTGAATCTCCCCTTATAGCTTTGGTCCTGCCCCAGTCTCTGAGACCTATCTTGTCCCTAATCATGGATCTGTTGTTACTTTATTGCAAAATATGAGCTGATTCCCAAATAGTCCAATTCTCTTTCATTGGACAATCATAAGCAAAAGGTGTTTATATTCTTTAGAAACACAGTGCATCAGTGATTGGAATGTAAACAAACTTTTTATGTATAGATTAGCTTTGATGAAGTAAAACACTGCCTCATATATAAAATCATCCATGGAGCCACAGACCAGTAGCTCACGTATGTCAGCCTTGCTACTGATTGGTTTTTGACCTTGAGCCTGAGTGAGATTAGGGGAATAGAGGTTGTCTCTGAATTGACAACCTCTGAGTTTCTGGGAAACAACCCAGAACTCTGAGAGACTTCCCTCCCTGGGTTATTTCCCAGAGAGGGCTTGGCCAATTCTATTCCATAATATCAACTCAGAGACAACTTCTCTTCCCCTAATCTTACTATTACAAACCCTGCTTTCCACAACAGTCTTTGAATCAGTGCCTGATGCTGTAGTTTCTCTGGAAGTAGGATGCTGTTTCCCAGGCACCTTTTACAGCCATGCTCTTGTACCCCAGAATCCTTCAGTGATCCTTCACTGAAAATTATCATTCCTAGCAATCTGTCATGGCATCTCTCCTTCCCACATTTCATGTAAGCATCTGACTACTTCCTATTGCATTCGGGTCATGCTAGGTGACTGAAGTAAATCTGACAAAGTAATGACATTGGGAGATACCACCTATGTGATATGATCTATTATGACTTCATTCAATTAACTTGATCCAATATGTCATATACAATGATCTCTTCCACATCTTGGGCGTTAGGGACACAGTGCCCTCATACCCTGGAAAAGCCACATCAAATTTTTTTGTCTCTCCCTTCCTACTAGAGAAGATTGAATTTTGTTCCTTTTTCTTTTATGGAGTGTTTTCAGTACCTCATTGTAAATTTTGGGTTACGTAAGTATTTTTGAGTTTCTCAACTTTTTCTGTGTTGTCTGCTGACCTTTATGTGTTGTCTTTAGTTTCTTCAAAACTGTCCTCAAATTCGCTTTAAATTTCTTATGCCAACCTGCGATACATTGAAACTGGGATGTGTAAAGTCACAATGTGGAAGGGATGACTGTATTTTCATTTTTTCCAGTAAGTTCCAATGGCATAAACTAAAAGAAGGAGGAATCACCACAAGGGATGGTGTGCTTGGCCTGCAAAAGCTTTTAGAATCCTTCCAATAATGGTAATGGCATATGCTAGCCTAGCAAAACCACAAATATTAAGCAAAGCTCAGAGGATTGACCTTATTGGTGACTCGGGGTCAATGGTGAAAGAGAAGCAGGATATTAGAGAAGGTTTTGCTCCTTCATAACAAGCCATCCAAATTCCCACACAGCCTAGTGGGAATCGGAAATATCGGTGGCATCTTCCGTTCAGTAAGGAAGGAAGTTGAATGGCCTAAATCCAGCTCCCTTTCATCATTGTCCCAATTAAACAACAATAATTGAGATCCATTGAGAGAATATAAATTCCTCCAACGAGACTTTGACCTTGGACTTGGATTTGGGGACATTTGACCTTCCAGTGATTGCAGCATTGATAGAACTACTTTCTTCCTCGTTTGGGTCCCCACAACCTCCAGGTCCTCTTTATTCGACCTTAGAAAAGAAAGAAGTCTTGCTTCTTTGTCTAGGTCGGAGAGATGGGTGAGGGGAATCAAAACCAATATTTGGGGATTTTCCAATGTTGCACTAAAGCACGGATCACGATAGCTGCCAGTCTCCATTTGGGCATGCGAATAAGGTGATGCAAAGGCAGAGAACGTGTCCAAGTGAACCTGCAGCTAATTAGGCAGTCAAGTCAACCTCGTGATGCAATATGACAGATTCCCTGACTTGCTGCTGAAAGGCAATCAGTGAGCTAAGCCATTTATTAAAACTCAACTCAGAGGTGAAGCTGCGATGTTAACTTTGCAGATGATGGACAGTAACACTACAGCATATAATCCCATTGACTTTATAATTATGGTACTAATTATATCACATGGATCACAACTTGACTTCCTTCAGCTCTCAGGAGACTGACACTGAACCAGAAAATTCCCCATTTGAAGTAAATGCAGGACCTCAACAATAAATAGATGAGAAAAAGGATAAATGGATGGATAAAGAGAATGATGAATTTATGACACCAAAAAAAGGGAAAAACAAGAAAGGGGGAGCATAAAAGTTCACAATATCTAATATATGCAATTATATTATATCACAGGATATATTAAAATTCATTTATATCAGTTAATGAATGCTGTCTTGTGGAACTGAATAGTTTAATTCTATTAGTCTACCCTGTCAGACGAAGCTTAAAAATAAAAAGCCCTTGTAAAAAACAAGATGTATTAGCCAAAGTAAAAAATCATCATTTCAGAGCCAAGTGCAGAGATCTTTGAAATGAAAACACTGAAATCAGTGTTACCAAAAGGAGAAAGAGCTCCATGGGTTGACAGTGAGATTGCTTGGGAAGCAAGAGAACTGGGTTCTAGTCTCAGGACTTCCTTAAATTTCCATGGCTTTTCCTTTCTGGGGCTCAGTTTTTCTGTCTCTAATATGAGGAAGATACATGGTAGAAGACGTCGGCGTCAAATACTCCGAAGTATTCTTTTTACTCAGAAGTAAAATGAGAGTGATAATAATAATGCCCTTGGCACCTACCTGTCTCTTAAGTTTGAGGAGACGGTCCAGTGAGATGATGTGTAGGGCATCATCTCATATTTACTGTTATTAGTTTTTGACCTTTTTATTGTGTTGCTTTCTTTCTTTATAAACATGGCTTTCCTTTTCATTTTAGTGGAAACTTTTTTTCCATTCTTTTGTCATTGTTGTTTAGCTATTTTTAGTCATATCCAACTCTTTGTGATCCCACTTGGGGTTTTCTTGTCAAATACTTAAGTGGTCTGCCATTTTCTTCTTCAACTCATTTTACAGATAAGGAAACTGAGTCAAAGAGGTTAAATGACTTGCCCAAAGTCACACAGGTAGTAAGTCTGAGGCCAAATTTGAACTCAGGAAGATGATTTCCTGACTCCCAAGACTGGCACTCTATCCATTGTCCACCTAGCTGCCCTTTTCCATCCTTGTTTGATTCTATCCAAGATGCTATTTAAAACATTTCTTCTTTTTCTTTTATTTTCAAAAACATTCTTTCTTGAGTGAATTTTTATACCCTTTTTTATCAAGAAAACTGATCACAGTTTGAGGGGGGATCTTTGGACTGAAGCCTAGAGAAGTTGTGGCAGGGTCACAAAGTCCTAAACACAGGAGGCAACTATTTTTGGGGGAAGTTATGGCAGGTGAAGGTGAATTTTGTTTCCTAACCATAGACAAAATGATGAGATTTGGAATGATGAGGTTCTATTACCAGCACATCACTATGCATCTGTTTAAGGGAGAAAAGCAAGGTATCTTTTGGAACATTTTTATTGTTGTTGTAGATGTTTGATTATAAGACAGAAGGTAAGGGTTTTTGTTTGTTTGTTTGTTTGTTTAAGGACCTTCTAAGAATAAATACTGTCTTAGTTCCAAGGCAGAAGAGTGGTCAGGGCTAGGCAATGGGAGTTAAGTGACTTGCCCAGGGTCACCCAGCTAGAAAGGGTCTGAGGCCAGATTTGAAACATCTCTAGCCCTGGCTCTCAATCCACTGAGCCACCCAGATGCCCCTTATGTAAGGTTATTTTTATTTTTTAAAGCTGGACTTTTGTTTCTGGGAGAGTCTTGGATTCACTGAAAGAATGTCACAATTCTCTAAATGCAACCCATTGTCTTTCTTCAGTCTTTCTAATGCTAACAACATCTGGATTTCCTGCCCCAGCTAGTCCGTTTTGCATGATAATACATGGATGGTCCAGAAAAAAATAATAAAGTCATTGACTGGAAAAAAATAGTTTTTGCCCTAAGTTGGATATTTCCAGAACAATGGGAAATAGATACAACAAAAAAGCAGAGATGTTAGAAGAAATAATAACTTTGAATAAAAAGGTCAATGAAGAGGGAAATCTACTCAAAGAAATCAGATTTGGTAAAGGGATCAGGAGAAACAGGCTTTCAGGACAGATCCCTTTTTATAGGAGGTGCTGCTTCAATAAGAGTGGGAAGAAAAATGAAAAGATCAGCTGCTAGAGTTCCCAGAATTTTTCATTTGACTCTTTCTGGCTAGCTTCTGTGACAGTTCCCAGTGTGTACCATGTATCATATCCCTAGAGGAAGAAATATCCTTACAGATGGATAAACCAAAGGAAAAAAATTGAAAGTTCTTCTTTATTGGACCATGGAAAGAATATTAGGAAACAGACACAAAGGGGAGTAGCAATTATTGTTATCCGACATGGATGGGAGGACTCATTAGGAGTAGATTTCTTCTAATCTGTGCATTTGATTAAACTATATAAAGTAATGTGAGACTTAATCTAAACTTGAGATCCTCAAAGGTTGGGACCATCTTTTGCCTTCTTTGCATCTCCATAACTTTTCAGTGTCTGACCCATAATAGGCACTTAAGAAACCTTCATCCATTTACTCACTAAGTGCTTTGGTCCAGCCAGAATCATCTAGAAACTGGGCAGAGTTCCTGTCTGGGACTGTTTGAAAAGCTCCTTCGTTTCTTGGGACCCCAAGGCAAGGATGGAAACTTGGGTAGTGGGGAAGCAGGGCAGTCTATGCTTCCAAATATCCATTGTTTATGTGTGTGGGCACCAGTAATGATGGATATACTCTACAACCCACAGTCACAACAAGTGATTATGGGATTCAGCCTCTCTTCTATAAAATCCCTGACTAGACAGGCAGAGAGAGTGAGCTGTCATTTGCCTTCTTTGTACTTATAAACTCATTTGTTATAGTTATTCAAATTTATATCATTTAGTCTGTGACATCTAGGCAGCTAGATGGAACAGAGGATAGCATGCCAGCCCTGGAGTCTGGAAGTCCTGAGTTCATATCTAACTTTAGACACTAGCTAGATATCCCTGGGAAAGTCACTTCACTCTTTTTTGCCTCAGTTTCCTTATCTGTAAAATGAGATGGAGAAGGAATTGGCCAACCACTGGTACTTTGGGCAAGAAAATGCCAAATGGATTCATGAAGAATCTGACATGATTGAATAATAAGTCTATGATTTTATTAGCTCAGAGAGGTCAGAAAGAGTGAGACATTTCCTTTTTGCCAGTCCTGGGGGCTGACACTTTTTTTGTATATAGGATATATTTACAGGGCTAATTGAATTGCATGAAATAGCCATCAGCCATTGAGCTGGCAGCATAAGTATGACCTGCATCTTAGAGGGCAATGATTTAGATCTGGAAGGGATCCCTGACCCTACTCCTTGGTTTCAGAGGCCATAGAGGCCAACCTCCCGTTTTTAGGTGAGGAAACAGAAGTTATATGACTTATTCAAGGTCATGCAGAGAGTTGAAGGGAATACCCAGGAATGACCTTGGTAGAGTCAGAATTTGAACCCTAGTGCCTTAATATATTGCAGTGTCCATAACTCTGGACATAAACTCTAGGTTCGAATCCCACTTTGGGTGCTTACTTCTTTGGTGACCTTTGGCAAGCCATTTCCCTTCCCTGTGCTTCTATTTTCCCATCTGTAAAATAAAGGGATTGAACTAGATGACCTCTGAGGTCAACTGAAAAATCTTAATTTGCTGTTGGAATTATTTGCAAATTATTAAATGAATTAGTAACTGTCTCTGCCAATGGTTTGGAGGAAATTCTCTCTGTAGCCTCAACGATGGCCTCTTGGGAATGTTCTCTCCCAAGTCAGGCCCAAGAATCACCACTAACACTTGGAGAAATGCCACCCTTCAGCGAAGCCAAAGCCTTTGGCATTTATCATCAGCGTGGATCAATAGAGCTTCCCATTACTCGAATGTTCGTACATTATTTATACATGCATTGGACACATGAGAAGGATCTGGAGGACTCAAGCGTCCATGTTTCCGACCCGATGTCACGGGAGACCTGCCTGTGTGTAAAAGGAGAGCGCCATTACTCCGATGGGGCCAGAAGACAAGGCTTTGTTGGGGCCCCAGTTGGTTGGAGCTATCTGGGCCATTTATTTTCAGCCTGAGTCACTGGGGAAATATTTTTGGTGCCGGGCTGCAAGCCTGGAAGTGATCCGTCCCAGCTCTGGGTTGGAGGGAAGAATGGGGTCAGGGCCAGTCTGGAGATGAGGTGAGATTAGGAGAAGTAAAATAATCTTTCTGAGGAGAATTGAATTGAAAATCATCCACCATTTTTCCAGACTCGAAGGCCTCCTCTCAGTCACTGGGGATAGAGGGAAGGGACCAGTCTTTGAGCTGAGCACATCCTGAACGTTTCTCCATCACTGACCCAGCACAAAGGGAGACGGCCCGGCAGCCACCACTAGGCTGAGATGTCTAGCGCCGGGCAGCCAGCCCTGCTTTAATGAAAAGTCGCCTTTCTCTAATGAAAGGTTTCAATGGGTCGATATTTCTTCTGGTCCTTCAGACCCCAGAATGGACAGCTTGGACAGTGCATGTGTGTCGGGGGGGGGGTTCCTGAGGGGTTCCTCCGTCACCCCATCCTGTTACACGTTTTTAAAAATAAATGAATGCCGCCCTGGCCATCGTCTAGGAGGAGGCTCCTGTCTGTTTCAGTGACCTCTGAACGCTTTAGGCTGTCCTTTAAGTTGCTCCGAGTCATCGGCAGCAAGCTAGCATGGCATTTAGACACATGTTCCAGAATAATCTTATTAGCTTGGGTCCCGTGGCAAATCTGCCGAGGCCCGTCTAATTAAGCTCCTTCCAGAGCATACAAACACTTCTTGGTTGCCATTGGAACTGCTGATTAGCAGTAAAACACCGGTTACATAAGGAAATTCACTCCGATTGGCTGGCTGAAAGTCTCAAAGGAGCTCACGGAAAATCCAGCCCACCAAGGTGCTTCAGCGACTCTCTTTCAAACGAGATCTACCATTATTGGGCTTTGCAAAGCACAAAGTGAGCCCTTTTTGCCCTTCGTTTTTTTTCTCCCCCCCCCCCCCCCCATCTGGTGGGGCTCACCAAAGGGCGGATTTCTAACAAAGGAGCACTCAATGTTTGACATGCTTCCAGTTGGCTAACTTGCTTTTCTCTGTCCCTTTTCCAACCTCAATTAGTACACCTAGAGGGAACCGGGTGAGGGGCTGGAACGCGACTGCCCCAGGATCCATTTCAGTTGTTTTTGCAAGGGCAGAAAGAGCAGAAATATGTACGGACAGAAGAACGGACGTGGACAGTGCCGTGGAAATGTATACGCCTGGCTACGCAAGCATTTCTATGTAAATAGGTACAATTTAATTTTCCAATTACAGAAATGCCTCCATGTATTTGTATGTGATGTGTGCACATTTATCTGTATGTATATGTGCATATCTAGGGTTTTCTGTAGGTGAATTGGCCCCCTTAAAGCACCATCTAGTGAAAAGGCAGCTGAGAGAGTTCTGGTCCTGGAGTGCAGAGGACTGACTCATCTTCCTGAGTTCAAATCCAGCCTCAGACACTGACTAGTTGGAGGACCCTGGACAAGTCACTTAACCTTAATTGCCTCCATTTCCTTCTTTGTAAAATGCCTGGGAGAAGGAAATGGCCTAGCACTCAGTACCTTTGAAAAGAAAAGGGTCAAGAAGAGTCAGACACAACTAAACACAAAACAGTGAAAAGACAGCTAGTTCTGAAGTCTGAAGCCCTAAATTTGAACCCTCGTTCTATGTGACAGTGAAAAACTCACATGATTAACCACGGGGAGCCTCAGGCTCCTCAACCTAATAAGGAAGGAGTTAGATGAGATGACCCATAAGACTCCTACCTCAGAATCTATGAGCTTGGCTTCACTTCTGTGGCAGGGACTTTTGACATCATCCTAGCACCAGATAGGTGTCCAAATATGTTTTTTTGGTCAATTTTCAGTCATGTCCAACTCTCTCTATTTGCTGATCCATTTGGGGTTTTCTTGGTAAAGACACTGGAGAGGTTGGCCATTTCCTTCTCTGTCTCATTTTCCAGATGAGGAAGTTTGGGCAACTAGGGCTAAGTGACTTGCCCAGGGCCACTATGCTATTAAGTGTCTGAAGCCAGATTTGAACTCAGGAAGATGAGTCTTCTCACTCCTGTGCCACTTTGCTGCCTGGGCATTAAAATAAGTCACTTTCCCTAAATTACCTTCTGTTGACTTTGTTTTCTATCTGGACATGTTGCTTCCCTCTAGGGAATGGGTAAGCTCTCCAAGAGTAAGCTTTATCTCAATTTTGTTTTCACATCCCTAGTGGTTAACACAGTGGCTGACACACTACAGTACGTAATAAATCCTTGATGACTGGCTAACAGATTGACTGATTGAGATAGGTGTCACCCAAGATACCTTGCATACCTGTTGCCTGGGATTGAAGAATTGTTCCTCACAACTCTCCTCCTTTTCACACCAGCAACAACAACAACAACAACAACAACAAAACTCTTTACCTTCCATCTTAGGATGAATACCATGGATTGCTTCTGAGGCAGAAGAGTGGAGTGGTAAGGCTGAGGCATTAAGGGTTACATGACTTGCCCAGGGCCACCCATCTAGGAGGTATCTGAGCTCAAATTTGAACCCAAGACCTTGCTCTATCCACTGAGCCATCTAACTACTCCTCATATCAGGACTTTTTAATAGAGTGGTTTACCCTTGTTCCCTCAACTTCCTTAAGATCTATTCAGCCCCAAACTCCTCCCCTGAATTCCCACACTGCTGAGATTATTAATTTAATGATTACCTGTGGCTTCCAAAATCTCAATTTTCAGTGTCTTTTTCTCTTTACTTCTCCTCTTCCTTGACTCTCTGAATCACTACCTTTTGCTGATCCTTCCTGTTTTCTTGAATTTCCCTTTCCTTGACTTCTGAGGCAGCCTACCCATGTGGCTCCCCAAGGCCCTACAATTCTGATTGCTTATCTTTCCATCTTCTCACTCCTGTTCTTCATCCTGTCTTTGAAATGCAGAGAATCTCCTCATGCTTGACTCCTTGATTTTTCCGACACCTTTTCATCCTATGTGATGCCATCTACTCTTACTCTTTCAAATATAATCTGTTGAGTGAATGAAATGTGGCTTCCAAAGAGAGATCTCCAGCCTTCTTGACCTCTTCTCTCACTTGACATTTCAGCTGTTGACTGAATATCTCCACCTGATGCCCTGCCAGGATGGCTCCAATTAAGCTCATTATTTTTTTCCTGCTTTACTCCTCTATTTCTTCCCTTGGACCACCTAGTTTTTAAAGTCCTCTCCTACATTGACTCCTTTTCCCAATGTTTCTGTTAACATCACCACAATTCTCTGAGTTGCCTAAATCCTAAAACTAGAATACAACTTTGATTCCTCCAGCCTTCCACAAAAAAAATGCCAACTCATCTTCCAAACCTTATTTTTCTCTTAACACATTATCTTTTTTTTTTCTTTTTTTTTTTTTTAATATATTTTATTTGGTCATTTCCAAGCATTACTCGTTAAAGACATAGATCATTTTCTTTTTCCTCCCCCCCCCAACCCCCCATAGCCGACGCGTAAGTCCACTGGGCATTAGATGTTTTCTTGATTTGAACCCATTGCTTTGTTGATAGTATTTGCGTTAGAGTGTTCATTTAGAGTCTATCCTCTGTCATGTCCCCTCAATCTTTGTATTCAGGCAGTTGCTTTTTCTCGGTGTTTCCACTCCCATAGTTTATCCTTTGCTTATGAATGGTGTTTTTTTCTCCTGGGTCCCTGCAAGTTGTTCAGGGACATTACACCGCCACTAATGGAGAAGTCCATTACGTTCGATTATACCACAGTGTATTAGTCTCTGTGTACAATGTTCTCCTGGTTCTGCTCCTCTCGCTCTGCATCACTTCCTGGAGGTTGTTCCAGTCTCCATGGAACTTCTCCACTTTATTATTCCTTTGAGCACAATAGTACTCCATCACCAACATATACCACAGTTTGTTCAGCCATTCCCCAATTGATGGGCATCCCCTCGTTTTCCAGTTTTGGGCCACCACAAAGAGCGAAGCTGTGAATATTTTTGTACAAGTCTTTGTGTCCATTATCTCTTTGGGGTACAGACCCAGCAGTGCTATGGCTGGGTCAAAGGGTAGATATTCTTTTGTCGCCCTTTTGGCATAGTTCCAAATTGCCCTCCAGAATGGTTGGATCAGTTCACAGCTCCACCAGCAATGAATTAATGTCCCTACTTTGCCACATCCCCTCCAGCATTCATTACTTTCCTTTGCTGTTATGTTAGCCAATCTGCTAGGTGTGAGGTGATACCTCAGAGTTGTTTTGATTTGCATCTCTCTGATTATAAGAGATGTAGAACACTTCTTCATGTGCTTGTTAATAGTTTTGATTTCTTTATCTGAGAACTGCCTATCCATTTCCCTTGCCCATTTATCAATTGGAGAATGGCTTGATTTTGTGTACAATTGATTTAGCTCTTTATAAATATGAGTAATTAAACCTTTGTCAGAGGTTTCTATGAAGATTTTTTCCCAATTTGTTGTTTCCCTTCTGATTTTAGTTATATTGGTTTTGTTTGTACAAAAGCTTTTTAGTTTGATGTAGTCAAAATTATTTATTTTACATTTTGTGATTCTTTCTATATCTTGCTTGGTTTTAAAGCCTTTCCCCTCCCAAAGGTCTGACATGTATACTATTCTGTGTTTACCCAATTTACTTATGGTTTCCTTCTTTATGTTTAAGTCACTCACCCATTTTGAATTTATCTTGGTGTAGGGTGTGAGGTGTTGATCTATTCCTAGTCTCTCCCACACTGTCTTCCAATTTTCCCAGCAGTTTTTATGAAATAGTGGATTTTTGTCCCAAAAGCTGGGATCTTTGGGTTTATCGTATACTGTCTTGCTGAGGTCGCTTTCCCCCAGTCTATTCCACTGATCTTCCTTTCTATTTCTTAGCCAGTACCAAATTGTTTTGATGACTGCTGCTTTGTAATATAGTTTTAGGTCAGGGACTGCAAGGCCCCCATCATATGTGTTTTTTTTCATTATTTCCCTGGATATCCTTGATCTTTTGTTCTTCCAAATGAACTTTGTTATGTTTTTTTCTAAATCAGTGAAGAAGTATTTTGGTAGTTCAATGGGTATGGCACTAAATAGATAAATAAGTTTGGGTAGGATGGTCATTTTTATTATATTGGCTCGTCCTATCCATGAGCAGTTAATGTTTTTCCATTTGTTCAAGTCTAGTTTTAGTTGTGTGGCGAGTGTTTTGTAGTTGTGTTCATATAGTTCCTGTGTTTGTCTTGGGAGGTAGATTCCTAGGTATTTTATTTTGTCTAAGGTGATTTTGAATGGGATTTCTCTTTCTAGTTCTTGCTGCTGAGCTGTGTTGGAGATATATAGAAAAGCTGATGATTTATGTGGGTTTATTTTGTATCCTGCAACTTTGCTAAAGTTGTTGATTATTTCAATTAGCTTTTTGGTTGAATCTCTAGGATTCTTTAAGTAGACCATCATGTCATCCGCAAAGAGTGATAACTTGGTCTCCTCCTTGCCTATTTTGATGCCTTCAATTCCTTTATCTTCTCTAATTGCTACTGCTAGTGTTTCTAGTACAATGTCAAATAGTAGAGGTGATAATGGGCATCCTTGTTTCACTCCTGATCTTATTGGGAATGCATCTAGTTTATCCCCATTGCAGATGATATTAGCTGTTGGTTTTAGATATATACTGTTTATTATTTTTAGGAATGACCCTTCTATTCCTATGCTTTCTAGTGTTTTTAATAGGAATGGGTGTTGTATTTTATCAAAGGCTTTTTCTGCATCTATTGAAATAATCATGTGATTCTTGCTAGTTTGCTTGTTGATGTGGTCAATTATGTGGATGGTTTTCCTAATGTTGAACCAGCCCTGCATCCCTGGTATGAATCCTACTTGATCATGGTGAATGATCCTTCTGATCACTTGCTGGAGTCTTTTTGCTAGTATCCTATTTAAGATTTTTGCATCTATATTCATTAGGGAGATTGGCCTATAGTTTTCTTTCTCTGTTTTTGACCTGCCTGGTTTTGGAATCAGTACCATGTTTGTGTCGTAAAAGGAGTTTGGTAGAACTCCCTCTTTGCTTATTATGTCAAATAGTTTGTATAGTATTGGGATTAACTGTTCTCTGAATGTTTGATAGAATTCACAGGTGAATCCATCAGGCCCTGGGGACTTTTTCTTAGGAAGTTCTTTGATGGCTTGTTGGATTTCAATTTCTGATATGGGATTATTTAGGAATTCTATTTCCTCTTCTGTTAGTCTAGGCAGTTTGTATTTTTGTATATATTCATCCATTTCTCCTAAATTGGTGTATTTATTGCCATATAATTGGGCAAAGTAATTTCTAATGATTGCCTTAATTTCCTCCTCATTGGAGGTGCTGTCCCCCTTTTCATCTTTAATGCTGTGAATTTGCTTTTCTTCCTTCCTTTTTTTAACTAGATTGACCAGTACCTTGTCTATTTTGTTTGTTTTTTCAAAGTACCAGCTTCTTGTCTCATTTATTAAATCAATAGTTCTATCACTTTCGATTTTATTAATTTCTCCCTTAATTTTTAGGATTTCTAATTTGGTTTTCTGCTGGGGGTTTTTAATTTGATCGCTTTCCAGTTTTTTCATTTGCATTTCCAATTGATTGATCTCTGCTCTCCCTTGTTTGTTAATATAAGCATTCAGGGATATGAATTTACCTCTGATTACCGCTTTGGCTGCATCCCAAAAGATTTGGAAGGATGTTTCGCCATTGTCATTTTCCTCGATGAAATTATTAATTGTTTCTATGATTTCTTCTTTAACTAAACGGTTTTGGAGTATCATATTGTTTAATTTCCAATTGGTTTTAGATTTGGTTTTCCATGTACCATTACTAATCATTATTTTTATTGCCTTGTGATCTGAGAAGGCTGCATTCATTATTTCTGCTTTTCTGCATTTGTGTGCTATGTTTCTGTGACCTAATGTATGGTCAATTTTTGTGAATGTGCCATGTGGTGCTGAGAAGAAGGTGTATTCCTTTTTATCCCTATTTATTTTTCTCCATATGTCTATTAATTCTAATTTTTCTAAGATTTCATTCACTTCTTTTACCTCTTTCTTATTTATTTTTTGATTTGATTTATCTAAATTTGATAATGGTTGGTTTAAGTCTCCCACTAGTATGGTTTTATTGTCTATTTCTTCCTTCAATTCTCCTAGTTTCTCCATTAGAAATTTGGGTGCTATATTATTTGGTGCATACATATTGATTAATGATATTTCCTCATTGTCTATAGTCCCTTTTAACAAAATATAATTACCTTCCCTATCCCTTTTGATCAGGTCTATTTTTGCATTGGCTTTATCAGATATCATGATTACCACTCCTGCCTTCTTTCTATCAGTTGAAGCCCAGAAGGTCTTACTCCATCCTTTAATTCTGACCTTGTGGGTGTCAACCCGCCTCATGTGTGTTTCTTGAAGACAACATATGGTAGGGTTTTGGATTCTAATCCATTCTGCTATTCGTCTACGTTTTATGGGTGAGTTCATCCCATTCACGTTCAAAGTTATGATTGTCATTTGTGGACTCCCTGGCATTTTGATTGCCTTCCCTAATTCTAACCTTTTCTTCTTCGGCTCTACCTTTTAGTCCAGTGATTTACTTTGAAACAGTCCCCCTTGTCCCCTCCCTTGATGTTTCCCTTTTTAGTCCCTCCCTTTTTGTTCCCTCCCCCTCCCCCCTCTCTTTCCCTCCCTTTTTGTTCTCCCTCCCCCCTCCCCCCTTGGTTTTCCCTTCTCCTTACCCTTGTTGGGTAAGATAGAATTCAAGATCCCAATGGATCTGGAGGTTTTTCCCTCTCAGAGCTGATTTCCCTGAGATTGAGGTTTAAGTAACCCCCCCCCCTCTTCCTCTCCTTCTTATAGGAGTTTTCTTCCCCTCCCCTTCCCCTGTGAATCTTTGTGTGAGAATGATTATTCTATTTGGTCTTTCTTTACCCCCTATTTATACATTACATTTTCCCCACATGTTAGTATACATAGGTTGATACAAATGTAGTCCTTATAGAAGAGAGTTTGAGTAAAAGAAGAAGATAACATTTTCCCCTTTCCTTAATATTTACCTTTTCAGGTATTCCTTGCTCTTTGATTTTCGGTATCAAACTTTCCACAGAGCTCTGGTCTTTTCTTTGCAAAAAGTTGGAAGTCTTCTATTTTGTTGAATGCCCATACTTTCCCTTGGAAGTATATAGTCAGTTTTGCTGGGTAGCTGATTCTTGGTTGGAGACCCAGCTCTCTTGCCTTTCTGAAGATCATGTTCCATGCCTTACGATCATTCAGAGTAGAACTTGCAAGGTCTTGGGTGACCCTGATTGGCATTCCTTTATATCTAAATTGTCTTTTTCTGGCTTCCTGTAGGATTTTTTCTTTTGTTTGATAGCTTTGGAATTTGGCAATTACATTCCTGGGAGTTGTCTTTTGGGGGTTTAGTGTAGAAGGTGTTCTGTGAGCTCTGTCAGTGGCTGTATTGCCCCCTTGTTCTAGAATCTCTGGGCAATTTTCTTTGATTATATCTTGTATCACCATGTCCAGTTTGGTGTTTATTTCTGGCTTATCTGGGAGTCCAATTATTCTTAAATTATCCCTTCTCCCCCTATTTTCCAGATCTATCACCTTGTCGGTGAGATATTTTATGTTCTCTTCTAATTTCTTGGTATTTTGGCTTTGCTTTATTGATTCTTGCTCTTTTACACGATCGTTGTCTTCCAGCTGCCTGATTCTGGCCTTTAAAGCCTGGTTTTCTTTTACAGTTTGGTCAAACTGGTTTTGTAGATGCGTGAATTTCTTTTGCATTATTTCCAACTTTTCCTCCCAGAAGGCTTCCATCTTTTTGGTCATTTCTGATTCAAATTCTTCATAGGTTTGTGGAGAGTTTCCATTTCCTTTGGAAGGTTTTGGAGCATTTTCTTTTATATTATCTTCTGTCTGCTCTGTATTTTGTATTTTGGCTCCATAGAATGTGTCCAAAGTCGCCCCTTTCTTCTTATTTTTCTTGGTATTTTGGGGCTTCTGTGGTTCTGTGGAGTTTGTCATCTCTGAATGTGGAGGATTAGTTTTTCTTGTCTCTTTCTGGTGTTCAGAGGCAGTCCTGGGCAGATAGTTCTATGGGCTTTCCCTGGGTTAAACTGAATATGCCTCACTGGAACTGGAATGGAAGGGTCGGACCACGAGGCCACACTCTCCCCCCGGCTCGCTTTCCGGAAGTTGCCTTCAGAATTGCTGGCCGTGAGGCTGTTTCGCAGGCCTGCGGGGGGATGGGCTGCCGCTTCCCCAAGCTCCGAGAGCACAGACTTTCACTGAGACTTGGATAGCAGGATCCAGCCCGTGAGGCTGTCTTGCCCGCCCTGAGGGTTGCTGTTGTTTTGACCAGCTCTCTGCAGCGGAAGCCCCAGGCAGTAACTTTCACCGGGACTGTAGAAGGCCCTGAGGGTTGTTGTTTCCGAGGACCCTGCTCTCTGAGCCGGCCGGGCTGCGGCTTCCGGGAGCCTTGGACTCTGCGCTCCTACCCCTGAGGTCCGAGTGATCTCAGGTTCTGGCTTTTAAGGGGAGCCGTACCTTTTGAACCGGGTCCAGGTCCAGGAGGAGGGTTCCCAGGGTCTGTGCTGTTGATCGTTTTGAATTTCGGCGCCTTAGGAGCTTATCGTTTGAGATTGGTCGGGAAGGGTTTTCCGGAGATCTGAGCTTTAGCTTTCTCTAAGCCGCCATCTTAACCGGAAGTCCTCTTAACACATTATCTTAACACAGGAGGCTGCCTACTTCACTTTGGGATGACTCTAATTTTTAGGAGTTATTTTAGGAAAATGTAACATAATTTTCATTATATCAAGACTCAATTTGCTCCCACAATTTCTACCTATTGTGTCTTACTCTTTGGCCAAACAAAACAACTCAGCCTCTCACATTATAGCCCTTGGAATACTTAGAGATAGCTATAATCTCTGCCTCTGCTTCCTGCTCCCTTTTCTCTCTTTCAGGCTAACCATCTCCCAACTGTCTTCTTTAACCAATCCTCATGTACAGGTTGGGTGCTGAATGAGTAAATCAACTAGTTCCAACCACTATATTTAAAGAAAGTGTTAAGATGCTCTGCTACCTTAGTAGTAGTAGTAGTAGTAGTAGTAGTAGTAGTAGTAGTAGTAGTAGTAGTAGTAGTCTCTCGGTAACCGAGGATGATGATTATCTTTGTGCTTTCATCTGTGATGTAGATGAGTGTACACAAAGATACTTGTGCGTGAAGGAGATTTAAGTGGAAAAGTCGATGCACAGAGACAGTCCCACTCTCTCGGCGTTGGAAGCCTGGGTCCAGTGGCATGAAAAGTTGTTACACCTGGAGACTTCCTCAGCTGCATTGGATGGCCGTGTTGTCTTTTGTGCTCCAACACGCCCTGAGCACTCCACAGTGCTTTGCTGAGTCGCCCTCTCAGCTGTTGAACCTTCTTATTGGTTTCTTCCATCTGTTTGGCTGAAGCAGTCTTCACATGCTGGGTGAGCAAGGCCCTGGCTCACCAGGGGTCGTCGACCTGATGGCTACCCTCACAAGGTTTAGCCGGCCTGTCGAAGCCATTGCCCCAAACACTTGTCAAACAGAGAACCCTAAACACTTGTCAAAACATTATTATTACCTATTTTGGGTGACCCATGAAGCCATAAATGACATTAATGGAAAGAACCTAGAAAGAATTAATAAAGATTACAGAGTCTAGACAAGAAACCAAAGGACTATCTCTGTGGTCCATTGAAGGCAAGGGAAGAAAAGGACAAATGCTGATTTGGGAAGTAAAGAGCTGGCTAATTAGACAGCACCTAAGAATGGGATTTGGAGCTCTGGACCATGGCTTAAAATGCAAAAAATGATGAGCTGTACCTAGACAGGATTAAAATGCATTTCACAAAGGCTAAAAAGAACATATTTTCTTTTGGTCTTACAAACTGAATTAACTGGACTTGAAATGGGAACAGAAATAAAAGTGAGAAAATATTAAATAATTACTGTGTGCAAAACACTGAAAATATAAATAGGTAAGAAAGACTTTTACTCTTAGGGAGCTCATATTCTAGCTGGGGAGAAAATACACCTGGAAGGATTCAGCAGCAAGTCAGATGGAAAGGTTACATGGTCTTTAGGAAGCAGGAGCTAAGTAGATGTTAATATCTCTTCTGATTTTGCAGTTAATGATTAGAAATCATTGTGGGTAATGATTAGAAAGTTGGGTCACCTTTTCACAATGTTTTCTTCCCTCATTATGGCTATAAATAATGGGTTGGAAACAGGTCAAATAGTTTGAGGGGAAATTCAGGTTTAAGTTAGAAGGGATGCTCATGGGCTCAGAGTTCTGGGCTATTTCCATAAAAGTGAGTAGTAAAAGCCATGGCCTCAAATATCTATATGGATAAGCATAAATGACAGGGCACAAGAATGATGAAAAAAGTCCTTTAAACAATGTGAGATGAATACAAATCTCAATCCAAGATTGAATGGAGTAACAGGGAGAAGAAAAATGTTCAGATCAGCTGAAGGAGCTTAACTATACCCTGTGAGTCTTTTATAACATGGTGGATCAGTACAAAAATGAAGTAGAGCTAGATATTAAGAGTTGAGAGAGATTTCAAGCATTTGTCACAAGTGAGGAAGGAGGAGGCTATCCAAAGTTGGACCTCAAAGGATTAGCCACCCAGTGACTAGAGTAAAAGGAAGAAGAAAAAGAAGAATGGAGTTTTGGGAGAGAAAAGAAATCTCAAGGAGGACCATCCACCCTACAGTCACCTAGGAAGAGAAAGCTTAGACTGTTGCCATCAGTTCTCCCCACTGACAACAGAACTGCCAGGAAAGGTCTACTCTTCCCAACTTCCTTTTCAACAGAACTTCTAATATATTCCACTGCTACTTTGCCCAGACATTTAGAGTAACCCAAGTTCTCTTCAACAACAAGAAGGTTGTATGTGTATCTATATATGCATATATGTATATTTATAGACTATATAAACTCTGTGTGTGTGTGTGTGTGTGTGTGTGTGTGTGTGTGTGTGTGTGTATGTAAAGAGAGCCAAAGGGAGAGTCACCTGGGGCTCTGAGAGGGTCCATTTTTAAGTACTTAATTTCTCTACTAGTATATGACAAAGTTAAGCCTTGAACTTGGATCTTTCTAACAAACAAGCATAGCCCTTTAACTGCTATATTATGCCTTCTCTAAAATATCTTAGTAGGTCCACAATTTATTCTTTTAGAATTTGCTTAAATTTGATATAGCCTATATGAAAGTATGAAGAGTTGAATGAAAGATCAAAGGGGAACTTTTAAAGTAATACCGTAGGACCCTTTCATCCTTTCAAAATTTGGCATCTTTAATCTTCCCTGCTTACTTGTAATAGAAATGGCCTAGATATTCTGTTCTTTGCTGATACCATGATGTGGAAAATGTTTCCACTCTCCAAAGTCCCATCCATGCCTTAAAAAAACGCCCATGATTCATGAACAGTGTCAAAAGTAAGATACTAATAATGTGCAGTGTGCAGTAATTCATGTAGGGGGAATATCTATGAAGGAAATTTCCAGCATGATAAATCAGCCCAGTTGTTGAAAATGATTAAAGGAAGTCTAATAGAAATTGATTGTGAGGTACATACCCAAGTAACACAATTATGATAAACTCTAATTCAATCATATCTATAGCACAAAGGCAGCTGTAATTAAAGAAACTTCAAGCTGACCATGATTCATTCCCATTGCTGTTTAGAGTCAGGTTTCCTCTCTAGGTACTGGAAACCTGCTTCCAAATTGCAAGTGAAAATTTGGTTCCCTCACCATCTGTTCTGTAATTTTAGCACTTTCCCTAAAAGGTAGGAGCATACAGGGCAAAAATGGTAAGCTAGATGTAAGGCATGACATTTTTCTTCAATCTATTTCATTCCAAGGTTATATAAAAGCTTTGATCAGAGTAATCAAAGGTCAATTTGAGGAGCTCCTCCAATCAACCTTCTTAAGATTACAGAGATTGAGTCATTGTGTAAAGGAAAATGAGGGACATTTCCTCTTGGTATGTGAGTGTAACCCTAAAAAGGAATCTTTTTTTTCCCTGCATTGAGGTAACTGTAGAGATCCAGATCCTTTCCCTGAATTCCACTGGCTGCTGAGGTCAGGTATATATTCCAGGAAGACTTCTTAGATTATACATGGAGAGTTCTCAGAGAGAGACATCAAAACAAGAAAGAAGACAAGGGTGAAATGAATTTTACAAGGGTATCTTCCATCTTGGGAACATATGGAGAGGCAATGGTACCCAAGAGCTCCAGTTATTTCATGTAGATAGATATTGCCAGTGCCAAGAACAGTAGAGCTCCTATAATGTCCAGGACAATAAGGTCCTATGGTATTAAATGGACCCAGTTCAGGGAAACTGCCCCCTCATACACATTTTCTTTCTCTTGTGACTTTGTGGGTGATTCTGATTATCTTCAGTGGTTTTCTGATTTTTAGTCACAAGCTTTTCCATGACTGTTCTACTTCAAATATGCTCTGCTGGCTAGTACTTCCCTCTGCCCTTCCTCTTTTCCTTCCTGTCTGTATATATAGTTTGATATTGGATAGCCCACTACTAGATCAAAAAAAAGAAAATTGACTTGCTAATCTTGGTGTGTTGCTATTTGCCAGAGAGAAGTTAGGAATGAAAACTGAGGCTGGCTCACATGAAAGCCATTGCAGGTATCATCACTGAATTTGTGAGTTCGAGAGCTCTGGACCCAGGTCTTCTAGAAAGAAAAGATATCTCCATGAAGGATCGTCCTTAGAGAAAACAAAATCCATTTAATCCATGAGGAGTATCTTTGTAGGAGCAGCACCAGTGAGTTACTTTAAAAAAGGCAGATTGGAAAGAAAGAGGTTTATTTTTCAGCTTTGCTTTTTGGTGAGCATCCAAACCAGAATGGTTCTTTGATTCTGAAAGGGGGCTATGTGACCTGGGGCTACCCAGGGATCTTAGCAGAATGCCAGGATATTGTGATGATAGCCACCCCAATTTCAGTTCCCTTTTTAGGAATGGAGGGTAGCTGATGGCTTGATTTAGTGATTTATGTACCTCTACATTTGTTTGTGGATGCTTTTGAGTCCCCAGAATGTTATTCATTTTTTCCTAGTGAAGAAAATAAAGGTTATTCCATTCTTTACATGTGTTTAATACTTTGAGTGTCCATGTGGGAACTGAGGATCCTACTACCCAAATTTGAGGAGACACAAACTATATACCATGAATAGGTTTAGGGATCTAAGGAGGAGTATTCTAGGTGGAGATGATGAATCAAAGAAAGAGATAGGGTCTCTTTGAGGGTGAGCACCTGGATAGCACAACTCCCCATGTAAAATCTATGAGCCCAGAGACTCCGTAATCTTAGGGAAACAAGTTCTAATAAACCTTCTTCGATACATTGAAAGCCTAGAACCTTTTTAGACAGGCTTCTCTTTCAATTATAGGTTAGAGGAGATGAGCATTGTCCAATTCTGTGAAATTTTGCCTTCATGTGATCCTTTGATCCATGAATGCATTCCTGTGTGTCTCCTTTTACCAATGAAAAATAGAATTCATACAGTTTCTTGTGGCCAGAGAAACTGATCACCTGCTGCCCAATCTTCTAATAATGAGACTTTTCAAGTGTGGTTTCTCTGACTTAGAAAAGGAAATCCAGAGAGATAGCCTACATAAACTGCTTTGCAAACCTTAAAGCACTCTTTACATTCTAACTCTTAATATGCTTACTATTATTATTGTTGGTACTAATAATAATCTCTTCCTCTTCTATACGTTGAGCCCTTACAACGTAATTATTCCTAGCAGAATTTAGGATCTCCTGATATAGCTTTCATGAACTTGTAACCACCTCCACAGAATGAATTAATGAACAACTGAATGAATGAATGAATGCATGAATTTAAAAGCATTTATTAGAGTTGATTACATTCCAAGCACTCTACTAAGTAGAGGATATAACTACAAGTATATGATATTCTGTGCCTTCAAAGACTTTATGTGCTTTATATATATATATATATATGTATATATGTTTTTCTATTACCTGAATTTTTTAAATATTCACTTGAAAAAAATGTTGAGTTCTAAATTCTCCCCCTCCCTCCCTAGCTCCTTTATTGAGAAGGTAAGCAATTTGATAGAGGTGATACAATTCCCAGTGATGTAAAACATTTCCATTTTAGTCATGTGAAAGAAAACAGATGAAAAAATAAGAAACATAAAAGAACACTTAAAAGGGCAGGCTTCAGTGTGTATTCCGACTCCATCCGTTCTTTCTATGGAAGTGGATAGCACTTTTCATTGTGAGTCCTTTAAAATCAGGGAGAAATAATGGCAGAAAACAATATACATGAATGGGAGCTCCAAGGACTTGGGGGTATTGAAAATGCATAGTTTGAAAATGGTCAGAGAGTGAATGGACTCCAGTTCAGATAAATGTTGGATTCAATTTTATTTTATTTTTAGGGTTCAATTGTCTTCCTCTCACCTGCCCCTTCCTTCCCCCAAAGCTGTTACAAGCATATAGTCAAGGAAAACAAATCCAAGCATCAATCATAATAAAAAGCAAAATCATAATCATAATCAAAATCAGTCATAATAAAAAACAAAACATAAACCTCAGACTGAACTCTGAATCCATCAACTCTCATTGTGGAGGTAGGCAACAGGTTTCTTCCTGAGTCCTTTGGAAATGTCTTTAATCATGATGCTAATCAGAGTTTCCAAGTCTTTCAAAGTTAATTTTCTTTACAATATCAATGTTGATATATAAATTGTTCTCATTACGCTCCCTTCACTTTTTAATAGTTTATACAACCCTTCAGGTTTCATTTTTTAAAACTCTTACTTTGTAGGGGCAGCTGGGTAGCTCAGTGGATTGAGAGCCAGGCCTAGAAATAGGGAGGGGGTTGCAGGTTCAAATCTGGCTTCAGACACTTCCTAGTTGTGTGACCCTGGGCAAGTCACTTAAATCCTATGGCCTAGCCCTTACCACTCAAAGCAATATGCAGTAGTGATTCCAAGATGGAAGTTAATGGTTAAAAACAAAACAAAACAACTCTTACCTTTTGTCAGAATCAATATTATCTATTGGTTCCAAGGGGTAGAAAGGGGTAGTAGGTGATGGGGATTAAGTGACTTGCAAGAGGTCACACAGCTAGGAAGTATCTGAGATCACATTTGAACCCAAGACCTCCTTTCTCCAGGCTTGGCTTTCTATCCACTAAGCCACCTAGCTGCTCCTACTCCTTCATCATTTCTCATACTACAGTAGTAGTATTCTATCTCATTCAAAAACTATATTTTTTTCAGCTATTCCCCAATCGATGGGTACTCTCTCAATTTCCAATCCTTTGCCACCACAAAAAGAGCTATTCCAAAATTTTTTTTTGTATATATTAATTCTTTTCCTCTTTTTCTTATGCCTTTGGGCTAGAGATCTAGTAGAACTATCCCTGGGTCAATGAGTATACATATTTTATTTTATTTTTAAAATCCTTACCTTCCATCTTAGAATCAATATTGGATGTTGGTTCTAAGGCAGAAGAGTGGTAAGGGCAAGGCAATGGGAGGGTTAAGTGATTTGCCCAGGTCACATAGCTAAGAAGAGTCTGAGACTGGTTTTGAACCCAGGACCTCCCATCTCTGGCCTGACTCTCAATCCATTGAGTCACCCAGCTGTCCCTGAGTAGACACATTTTAATACCATTATCACCTTATAGAATGGCTAGACTAGTTTATTGTTCCACCAACAATACATTAATGTACCTATTTCCCACAGCCCCTCCAGCATTTGTCATTTTCCTCTTTTGTCAACTTAGTCAATGTCTGTAGGGTAATACCTTAGAGTTGTATAAATTTGCATTTCTCTAATCATTAATGATTTAGAACTTTTTTTAAATTTCACATTTAATAGTTGGATTTTTGCCTCAGAAAACTGCCTATATATTCTCTCTTGCTGATAACCCTAATCTAAAGCTCAAGAATGAGAAAGAAAAGCCCAGGATGGCAAGAACAGAGCCTGGGTTCCTGTGAAAATGGGATAAGAAAGATGACCGGAAGACAAAATTGTGCTACAATGGAATCACATGCACATTCTTTCACATCTGGATCTCAAGTCCATTGGCTTCCTGGTCTTCCTCCTCTTCCTCTGCTCCCTAATCAGGACTCAGAAATGTATCAACTCAGCTACCAGAGTTGTGTTGGCCAGGCATAGCGGTCAGTACTTGAGTTCATTCAACACATCCAGACTGCTTAACCCTGAAGGGGGCTTCAAGAGAAAATTCCCTCCTAAATGTTTCCAAGAATCTAGACCAGGGAGGATTTGCAACAATATGGGTAGAAAATCCTCCACTTTCAGAATTGAGCCCTCATGTCCATCTCTTCCAGATAGATGTGCCTGGGTACTCGTAGGTGACACCAAATACACACAAAATTCTCCCTAAGCTCTGAAGCACACAGTTTGCCATCATTCCTTCAATTACTTGATGGCTTCAAGTACTTTAACCATAGTTAGGGCTGCTCTGAATATAAGCCACCAGGAAATACCCTGGCATATTGCTTATGGTACTACTAGAAAGAAAGGGAAGGAATTGGTCATTTACCCATTAGGTGTCTGGGGCCATATTGCATCTCTTGGCTGCCAGTCCTTTAATTCTAATAGACTAAGGAACTGCAGTAGAACTTTAGAGGAGAGACTGATTATAGCTTCTTGCTGCTTGGAATATAAACTATTATGTTATGTTATGTTATATTACATTGTAATGTTATGTTTGTTATATTATGTTATATTACATTACATTATATTTTGTTATATTATATACTAATATGCTATATTATATATATATTATGTATTTATATATACTTTTAGAAAGTTTGTCTACAATAAGGAATACCTTTCACAAAGCCCTCCACATACATTGTCTCATGGTTATCATTTAACAGTCCTCTGCTTGGGCTGCTGCAGTCTATCTTTGCTTAGATGAGATGCCTGAAGAGGAATGATGGGGCTCTGCCTGTCTCTAGAAGGTCTTCCCTCTCTAACCCACTACGCAGGCTGACATTCCCACAGTTAAGGTGACTCTTAGACTCACTGAGAATCCAGATGATCTTTAAGTGTTTTTGTGTTCTGGAGGGAGAATTTCGGTGAGTGTTCCAGTCATTCCTCTGGTCTCACAAATTCTCTTTCCGTGTTCCTGAGGAGGCAATGAGTAACATTGTCCACCTGATTGTCTTTTCCTTTCACAAATGCTTCTTTGATTCTTATCCTGTCTAAAGTCTAATGTGACATTTTGGGGGCAGATGGGTGGCTCAGTGGATAGAGAGTGAGGCCCAGAAATAGGAGGTCCTGAGTTCCAATATGGACTGAGATACTTCTTAGTGGTGCGACCCTGGGTAAGTCACTTAAACCCCATGGACTAGCCTTTACCGGTCTTCTGCCTTGAAACCAAAACACAGTACGATTATAAGATTGAGGGTAAGGGTTTTAATTTTTTTAAGTGGCATTTCACTTTAGAGAGTCATTTCAATCCAGATAATTTAATTTGAAGTTATAGAGCAGCTAGGTGGTACAGTGGATAGAAATCCCCCCTCCCCCCAACTTGTGCCAGAAGCCATCAAAGAACACACTGTTTGACAAGGTCCATGTGGAAACTGGGAACTGGCAAAGCAGCCTCCAAGCAGGATGGAAACACCCACTCAAACCCTCCTAAGTGACTTTCCTTATTAACATCCCCTTATTATTTTAATTGCTATGATTATTATTCTTATATAGCCCCAGGAAAAAGAGATGAGAGCAACATGCTTGCAGGGTTAATACAGATGTCCTACTCTATCCCCCTAGAATATTACCAGGAGATCCCACTTAAAAAATCAAACTTAAGGATTTTTATATACCCACTTAGATAGGACCCTCTTTTCTAGACATAAAAACTTCCTGCAAATCTGTGCTCTGAATTCCCTAACCTATAACTGGGTCATGTTGATTTTACCCTCTGATTCTGCACTTAGAAACAATGTTTCATTGATTATCTCCCTAGGCTTCCTGTCTGTTGTGAGGTTCCATGGAAACATGTATGTTGAGAATGAAACTGTGTGCCAAATAGATGTGTGATCATTAAGGTATAAAATAAAGCCAGGTCTCAGCCAAGGTGGAGCAGTTTATCTTGTAAAAACTGTGCTACGGGTTGAATGCGAAAACTGGGTTCCATCTATCATTTTGCCGACACTGTCCCATCTCTAAGACCCCATCTCCTATGGGAGGCTGTCCCACCCAACAGCAGACTTGGATTCAAGAAGACTCATCTTCCTGAGTTTGAATGTGATCTCAGACACTAACTAGATGAGTGACCTTGGGCAAGTAATTTAAATTTATTTATCTCCTTGCCCTCATTTATAAAATGAGCTGGAGAAGGAAATGGCAAGCCACTCCAATACTTTTGCCAAGAAAACCTTAAAAAGGGTCATAAAAAGTCAGATGGGACTGAAAAACCACTGAACATTAAAGAAAACCCTTTTGTGCCAGCCTGAATGCTACGCAGAATGGCCCACCCAAAACAAAGTGACTTTGTAACTGTTGAGAATGCTTAATGAAGACTTCAGTGCATTAGAAGGGCAACCCTTGACAGTCCTATTGGCCTTGCTTAGCCCTTTTGATCTGACTCCAATTGATCTATGTGCCAATTAGAGATAATTATGGAAAGTGAGCAAAACGAGCCATCTCCAGCCCCTTTAGGGATCTGGTGTTATCTTGTTAGGAATACACACACATACACACACACATACACACACATGTGTGTGTGTATACATACCACTATGTATATATTTAGAGAAAATATAATGTATAATTATATAAATTTGTTAAAATTATGTATTATTTCAGTTACATATATATGTGTATCTATTTAAATAGGGTTTGTACATGTAAACCAAACCTGAAGAAGCTAAAGGGATTTATAAGGAATTTGCTAACTGCAAGTCTGATAGTTGGATCTCAGAGCTCACCTTTGTACCAGGATGAAAGTGAGCAGAAACCTTTCAGTCCCAGCCTGGGGATTTCTTTTTAACTTTTGTTCCAGGTTTTGTTGGGTGCAGTGATGCAGCATTAGGCTATGCACTTAAAAAACAAACAAACTTTAGTCTTCTTTTGAGACGGAGGTACTTACTAGCCAATATAACCACCACATGAGAAGAGAGAGCAGTGGGTGATAGCCAAGAGCATTTGGACAGTCACAGAACTAATGGTGGCCATTCCCATTCCAAAGGCAGCCTAGGCAGCAGGACAGGAAAGAGATTCTACCCTCCAGAGGTCAGGGGTTCTAAGGTGGGAACTGCCTGATCTATAAGTGAATCTCAGCCATGTGTGTCCCATGAATGTGTACATACATCTTCTAGATAGCTTCATCCCATATGCGTGTCTCCTCACTCATGTCCCTTAGTCACATATTTTCCCTCTATGGGTCTTCTCTTTGTGCTCCCTGGAAGAGTACGTGTTTTGGATGTGTGTCAACTCCCACTGTGGGTGCGCTATTGCCTGCTAGCTTGTGGGAGAATATACCCCATGTGTTGGAGGGGAATTTTTTTTTCACTTGTTTTTTTGTGTTGTTTAATTAAATATCATTTGTTGAAAATGAACATATCATGTCTGGCTGTCTCTGAAGGAAATAAACAAATTAATGAGAACTCATGAGTCATCCTCTGAGTGGGGATTACAGTGAATACAGAGAACCTTAAAACTAGGTGACATTCAGAAGGCTCATGTTCCATCATGGGGAAGAGGGGGAAGATGGAGGGTTATTAAAAAACAAGTAGTTTTACTTCTTTTAAATTAGAATTATTTTTTATTTTGATTAACTTTAAAAAAAAATCACAATGGAAGAGGAATCATTATTCTCTTTAGCTAGATGGTGGAATGGTGGGTCTGGAGTCAGAAAGACATGAGCTTGAGTGCAGCTTCAGACACTGATTAACTGTATGACCCTGGATGAGACCCTTAAATCTGTCTGCCTCATTTTCTTCATCTGGAATTAGGGACAAAAATTGCACCTACCTCCCAAGGATTTGGCAAGTTCCCAATGATATGATATTGGTAAAGTGTTTACCACTGTGATTGGCAGACGATAGGCACTGACTCTCCAAACTATAGGATATGTTGCAGTTCCCAGACTTTCCAAATGGAACATCATAAATACTAGTTTGCGAGAGTTCTATTCAAGGAGACATCACATGGCAGAAAATGAAACCTAGTCCTTTAAACAATTTGTTTTTACTAATTCTTAATGTGATAATATCATCTCAGCAGTTCATAGGAGTCTTGTTTGTCAAAAGAAACCAAGAGGATTATTAGATGGTAGACTCAAAAATGCTCCTTCATTCATGAAGGTTCCTTTGGTTCCATTTCCCAACTGCAATCACACCCAATAAACATATACACACCTATATGCATACACCAGTGTTACTGACTTTGTATAAAAATATAGAAAACATTTTGCAGAAAGTGAATGGAAGAAGGTTAAAATCAATTCAAGACATTTTTCTGACAGGTGAGCTAATACACTTTAGTGAATTAGTGGAGCTGAGAATTGGTTCAACGATTCTAGAAAGTTAATCTGGAATTATGCAAGAAACATTACAAATAGATTCAGATTCTTTTACCCAGAGATCCCACTGTGAATTTTATAGCCCAAGGAGGTACCTGACAACAAGAAAAGTCCCATCTGTACAAAAAGACTTCTAGGGACACTAATTTGTAGATGCAAAAAACTGGAAAAAAAAAACAAAACTAACTCTGCCAGAAGTCATCATACCCAGACCGCTTGACAAGGTCACAGTCCGAGGAAGGCAGGTTAGCAAAGCAGACACCAGAATGAGGCCCCTCTGCTGATCCCCCTTTGTGACTTCTTTCCCCAAATTTTCCCCATTAGTGGACTTGTTATGATTATTATTTTCTCCCCAATACAGGAGAAATAACATGAGAGCAAATACTTATAGGATCAATAAATATATACCCTACTTTAAGCCCTCTAGGTTATTACCCCCCCAAAGATTGCGATTACAGAATTAAAGCCCAAAGATTACTGCCCATGAAGCCTCCTTTCTCAAGCACAAGACACATTCCAAGTCCCTACAATAAACACCAGCCGAAAGCTTGAGTGTTATGATGAATCTGATTCTACAGTTACTACACTGGAATGAATTTGTTGAAACAGAAGCCAAACAGCATCACTAGGTATCTCAAAGTAACCAAGAAAAAAAATCAGAACTTACAAATTGAGGAAAACCGCAAATTTGGTCTGCCTTAAGTCCTCATACCTAGATAAGAATATGTTTTATTCTTCATATCCCAAGCAATTATGATGGATGGTGAAAGCTGACCAAAAGCACAATGATCCTTTCAGCAGGTCAAGGGGGTAACCTACAAATGGCTTTATTCACATTAATCATATCTATCACAGAGTGGTGTAGAAACCTAGTAAATGATCAGAGAATTCTTTGTTGTAGTAACATCACAAGAGTGTTGTTTAGGTGATTTGATAATATCTAATCTGAATGTAGAATGTCACATACATAGAGAATTGATTATGTGTGTGTACCAAAAACCTATATAATAAACGTACCATGGTAATATGGCAGAGCACTGTGTGTGTGATGCCTGCATATGTGGGCTGAATGCATGGTGTGTCTCATCTCCTTATTCTGACTGTGACATCACACTTGGGCAGACAGACCCTGGTCCTCAGAGAGGCTGCTGGATGAACCTCAAGAACTGGCGCCATTCCCTCAGTCTGGAGAATGAGTGAACAAAGTGTCCTGTGCAACTGTAATGGAATTTTATTATACTATAAAGAATATGAACATTTCAGAGAAGCTTGAGAAGACTAGTATGAAATGATGCAGATAAAAGAGGGAAGACCCAAAGGAATAATACAATACAATGACTATGTCAATGCCTATTAAGACAACATTAAGTGGCACTGAAACTCAGTCAAAGGCAGTGTATGTTCTTAGTTCTGTACTAGTTTACTAAAATATAAACTCTATTCCTTTCCTTTAAAAGATAGTAAATTATGAAGAGAAAAGGCAATATAGACTCATAGATGCAATTATTCTAGTAGGTTATTTGGCTTGTTTTGGGGAAATGCTCTTGATAGCTGCTCATGTGTTTCTTGGGCTTGTCTTGTGAAGTTGAAATAAATATGTCTATTTTGTAAAAAATGAATTGTTCTTAATTTCTAAAAAATCCAATTTAAATAACTTTCTCTGACTTTTCTTACTAACTCTTTTTTAAACTATAATCTTCTATCTCAGAATTAATAGTATGTATTTATTCCAAGGCAAAAGAGCAGAAAGGTCTAGATAATTGTGCTTACATAACTTTTCCTGAGGTACATAGCTAAGAAGTGTCTGAAACAAGATTTGAACCCAGGACCCTCCATCTCTAGGTCTTGTTCTCTTTTACGGACTCTTTTTTTTTTTTTTTAATAAAACCCCTTACCTTCCATCTTGGAATCAATACTGTGTATTGGTTCCAAGGCAGAAGAGTGGTGAGGGCAAAGCAATGGGGGGTAGTGACTTGCCCAGGGTCACATAGCTGGGAAGTGTCTGAGGCTAGATTTGAACCTAGGACCTCCTATCTCTAAGCCTGCCTCTCAATCCACTGAGCCCCGCAGCTGCCCCCTCTTTTACTGACTCTTAAAGGTATAGGTTTGTAAATACTTTGAAAGTACAATTCTTTTGTCAGTTTATGCTATAGAAAAAAATTTCTACATGTGAATGGCATTTGTAGTGAGAACATGAGACATTCGTAAATCCCAAATGCCACTGGAAATACATTTCCTAATTTTTCTCTTCTTCTCAGTTCTGAGATTTTCCTGTGATCTGTCATCATCTTATAAGTTCTAATACCTAGAATTGGAACAATAGAGTTTACTACTACAAAAGTCAGACCAGATTTTCATCATTAACTCTCAATCCTATTTCATTTGTTTGCATATGTTTCTGCTTGAGTTTTCATATTTTCTTCCGTATTAAATTTGAGGCTTTTCCCTTGACGCTTTCTGGCAAGATGACATGGGTTGATCAACGAAAATGCGTTGTGCCCTGGTGACAGTGCCCAGCTCGTAGTTAATTCTCCTATAATCCCCTTCAGCTAAATTTTCTGGTAATTAAGGACATGTATTTCCACTTGTTGCAAAGCTTCTCCAGCTGCATATTTCAGAGCATGAGAAAACATATTAAATGGTAGAGTTCACTGTCTCTTTAGTTGGCAAAGGGTCTCCATATAAAATCAAGGAAGACGAAGAAGACCCTTGAGAGATGAGAAAATCCTTCCCTACTTTATAGTGAATAATATCTAGCATTTCCATCGGTTACTTTAGGGTTCAAAACATTTTCTAAATATCCCCTATTTTGAGCTTCACAAAAATTCTGGGAAGCAGGTTGTATAATTATTCTCATTTGATAGATGAGGAAACTGAGATCAATAGAAGTGAAGTGACTTAACTCAGGGCCACAGCTAAAACGTGCCTGAGGCAGGATTAGAATAGAGGTTTTTTGACTTCACTCTGGTCCTCTTTTTGCCATGCCACCTAATTACCTCACCTAGTAATGAGAGGTAGAGTAAATCAGCCAGAAGTGCCAAAGCTGTCAAAGTTGAATCTAAAAGAAAATCACCCATGTTGGTCAGCATGGGGAAATTAAGCAAAGCTAAACAAAGAAGATGCTTAGAATTAGAGCAAGTGCCTTCAGGAGAACACCGAGTTTCATCCATTCTCTTTCACTTGAGGATCTCCCAAATGCCATTTTTCCTGTTGACGATGCAGCATATTTTTGTAGAAAACCCCTACAAAGTCTTTATTTGGGAAACATTTCTGAGGATGTTCTGAGGATAAATAGAAGGCCTGAGGATCTCAGCTGCTCTAAAAGGAATCAGAATAAAAGGCAATTTAGAGAACATCCAAGGGGGAATACCAATAGCTGAGACTTAAAAGAAGCCAGGCAGAGGGGAGGAGAATGCATACTCCAGGTACAAGGGAAAGCCAATAGAGCCCTTCTATCCGCCATATCCTATTAATTTTTCTTATGCTATTAGTATCCTGGGATTACTTTAAAGGTTACAAAGCACCTCGCATATCGCCTCTCAATTCTTTGATACAGATGCTACAGGCATACTCGAGATCACGCTCAGACACCTTAAATGTATTGTCTAGTAACTGAGCCAGGATTTCAAACAATTATCTGCTGGTCCCAAGTTTGATGTTCTTTCCCATAGGTAATACTGGCTCCCAAAGCAGGATGTTAAAAAAGAAAGCTGTGGAGAGGGTGGAAAATGTTTATGGGGATAATAGAGTAGAAGTATCAGATGGGCACAAGGAAGTCCTGAAGCAAGCTGGGTGCTGCAGGAGCTGGGCTGTCTATCCTGGATGTTGACTTCGTGGAATGCCAGCCAGGAAGCAGGACAAAAAAATCAATAGATGGGAGAAGACGGGAAGGCAGACCTGGGATGCAAGAACAGGGCCAATAGGGTGCATGATTGTAGGATGTCAGAGAAGCAATTCACTATTCACTGCTTTGCATTTACAGAAACTAATCCTTAATCTCTTTGGGTGTCAGTGGAAACACGAATTTAGGGTGAATAAACTGGCATTGCAACAGTGTAGAATATAAGCATTACTTTGCTAATGGGGCTCTAGTGCAAGTCTTATCTCTGTGCTTTAGATGCATAACCCTGTTGTGGTTTTAAAGGCTTCTTTGGCTGAGTTTTTGTAGCATTAACAAATATCCTTAAACCAGAACTAGGAATTAATGAAATTCAGATGTTTCTTGGTTCTGAAGCTTAGTGAAGTCAAAACCATTATTTTTTTTTGTATTCCTTTTTTGTTTGTTTTTAAAAAATTTTATTTAATTAGTCAATTTAGAATATTTTTCCTTGGTTACAAGAATCATGTTCCTTCCCTCCCCTCCACCCATCCCCTCTGGTAGCTGACACGCCATTCCACTGGGTTTTACATGTGTCCTTGATCAAAGCCTATTTCCATATTATCGATGTTTGATCATTTAGAGTCTACATCCGCAATCATATCCCCATTAAACCATGTGATCAAGCAATTGTTTTTCTTCTGTATATCTACTCCTACAGTTTTTTCCTCTGAATGCGGATAGTGCTCTTTCTCATAAATTCCTCTGAATTGTTCAGGATCACTGTATTGCCACTAATGGGAAGTCCATTACATTCAATTGTTCCACAATGTATCAGCCTCTGTGTGCAATGTTCTCCTGGTTCTGCTCCTTTCACTCTGCATCACTTCTTGGAGGTCGTCCCAGTTCACATGGAATCCCTCCAGTTCATTATTGCTTTTAGCACAATAATATTCCTTCACATACAGATACCACAATGTGTTCAGCCATTCTCCAATTGAAGGGCATCCCCTCATTTTCCAATTTTTTGCCACCACAAAGAGCACAGCTATGCATGTCTTTTTCCTTATTAACTCTTTGAGGTACAATCCCAGCAGTGGAATGGCTGGATCAAAGGGCAGACAGTCTTTTAATATCCTTTGGGCATAGTTCCAAATTGCCATCCAGAATGGTTGGATCAATTCACAACTCCACCAGCAATGTATTAATATCCCATTATTGAGAAGATTATATGATTCAGTCTAGTCTATTTAAGCTTTATGAGCCACAGGTTACATAAGGAATATCATATTGAAATTCTCACAGAATTTTTCTCATAATTATTGATTTCAGGGAAGAATTTTCTTACATTTATATGGTAAAACCTATGTGATGTTTGACTTCATTCAAGCCAGGCTCCTCAATATCTCCTGGATATGCCACATTTCTTTCTATCTCTATGCTTTTATTCACATTCCCCTTCTAAAAGGTATTTTAAACCATATATTTGTTTTTAGCATTTACTTACGTACACAGCCAGGCAATGTTCTAAGTGTTGAGAATATGGGACAAAATTGCACAATCTCTGCCCTGAAGGAGCTCACATTTGAACGCAGAATAAAGCATGCAAATAACGAAGTACATTAGTGAATGAAGAATGAAGCCTTTATGAAAGCCTTACTATGTGCAAAGCACTATGTATAATGACTCAAAATAAAAATGGAAAATTACATAAACTACACAGATCAGATATAAAATAATCTCAGTGGTAAAGGTACTAGTAAGTAGGGGGGAAGGGGGAAGAGAGAAGGGAGCAAGAAAAGTCTCCTGTCAGAATTGAGATGGGAACTAAGGACTTAAAAGAAGCCAGGGAAATGTAGAGACATGTGTGGAGGGTGAGCCTTCCAGGTAGGAGGAAAAGCCAGTGTAGCCCTTCTCTTCTATCCCACTATTGTTTCATATCCTACCTTTCTCCATGTAACATTTTAGAGAAATATAGCCTACGCTCATTTTCTTTATTCTGTGTGTACAGTTGTCCCTTCCACATCATGACTTTCCCCATCCTGGATTTGATATAACAAATGGGCATAAGAAATTAAATGAGAATTTGGGGGGAATTTTGCAGAAGTCACAGACAGCTTGAGCTTAGGGAGAAAGATGATGAGTTTTCTTTTGGACATGCTGAGTTTAACATGTCTACTGAAAATCCAATTTCAGATGTCTGAAAGGCAGATGGAGATGTGAGACTGGAGGTTGTCAGGGACATTGGGGCAGGATAGCTAAATCTGAGAATCAATAATGTGGAGATGGTAATGAAATCCATGGGAGATGAGGAGATTACCCAGTGAAGTAGTATAGAAGGAGACAAGAAGAGAGTCCAACACAGAAGAACCTTGAGGGACATCCATGGTTATAAGTGTGATGTGGATGAAGATCCAATAAAGGAAATTCAGAAGGAGATGGGTTAGAGGAGAACCAGGAGAGAGAGAGCTAGTCTGAAAATCTAGAGGGAAGATAGTATCACAGAGGAGTGATCTACAGTGTCAAAGGCTACAGAGGTCATGAGGGATGAAGATTGAGAAAAAGCCATTGTATTTGGCAACTAAGAAATTCATGGTAACTTTGGAGAGAAGAGTTTGGATGGAATTATAAGATTGGAAATGAGATTGTAAGGCTTTAAATTTGGAATGAGAGGGGAGAAAGTAGAGGCTTCTATCATAGATGACCTTTTTCAAAGTATTAGCTACAGAGAACAGAAGAGATATAGGATAATCACAGGAGGAAAGAATCAAATAAGAATTTCTTCAGAACGATGTAGACATGGGTATATTTGTAGCCAATAAGAAATTAACCAATAGGCAGGGAGAGAATAAAAACTAGGAAAAGAGTTGGGATGAGAGAGGGGGAAATCTTTTAGAGGAAGTCAAATTGAATTGGATTACTTCGGCCAGAAAAAGGATTAGGTTTGATAAAGAATAAAGGCACATCATCATGTGAGACCTATGAGAGAGTCAAAATTTTACCTGTAGGTATATTTCCCCATCTATGAATTTCCAATTCTTTCCTACATTGTTTTATTGTTTTTTTAAACCCTCACCTTCCATCTTGGAATCAAAACTGTGTATTGGTTCCAAGGCAGAAGAATGGTAAGGGCTAGGCAATGGGGGTGAAGTGACTTGCCCAGGGTCACACAGCTGGGAAGTGTCTGAGGCCAGATTTGAACCTAGGACCTCCCATTTCTAGACCTGGCTCTCAATCCACTGAGCTACCCAACTGCCCCCTCTTACATTGCTTATTATGGAATGCTTGGAAATATTTTCCCCATAAATCCTTCATAGATGATCTGCCCAATATGGTACAGAAATTCTTGCTATATCAGGGTTGCCAATATGCCACTTGAAGTGCCTTCCTGTGGCTTCTTATTCTTGCCTCCTTTTTTCCATTTCAAGTCACAGAATTATATACATTATTGTGTTTTACACTACTTATTGTCTGGAAGTCATTGGTAATAACATGCTACAAACTTCCTATGCCTATCATCTATCTGTGCATTGCATTTTGGGTTATTTACCATTTTGGTCCTTCCAAGATAACAATATCATGATGCTCAGGATTTTCTGACCATATACATTCACCATGAATATATTGATGTTAAAGAGATGGCTTTATACCATGAGAAAAAGATTGGCCTTATCAAAACTACTTCACAATTTCCCCAGAGCATATCAATTCCATGTCACTAGTCTAGTCTAGTTTCAAATGATTGATCATTTATAGTACATAACTAATATATATGTATATTTATTTAGAGAAAATTTGATGAGCTGTCTACTTATTAGTGTTTTATATATATATATATGTATTATGTGTGTATATATATATATATATATATATATGTCAATGTATATCTTCATTGACTTTGTTTATCCACTATGGATAGTTAGAACAATCTTGTCTGTATTACTGCATATTTCACTAAAGAGCCTTTATAAGTACTCCAGAATACTGTGCGATTAGTACAATGTATAGTAACATTAAGAAAATGCTGCCATTGATAAGAAATTCTTATGTTTCACTGACTTGATACTGAGTTCCAGTATACTTTGTTTTGAGAAGCTAATAGTATGATTATACATAGCTGATGGTGAAAAGATTGTTTCCTCTAACAAGTCACTTCCTATCTGTTAACATTTAAATTTCATCTTTTTCTTATTTCACTTGTCTAGTACCTCTCAATTCTTTTTCTTCAAAGTATATCTAAGTAGATGGCAGAGACTACTCTGTAGTTCACAGATTTTTTTTTACCTCCTTCAATTGTTTCTCCTGAACCATATTTGCTAATCATCAATATAATGAAGCCACTGAGTGTTAAAATGTGCTGTATTAATTTTGAAGATCGTTGCAAGTTCTCTTATAAAACTTTTATTTATTTAATTAATTCAGAATATTTTTCCATGGTCACATGATTCATGTTCTTTCCCTTCCCCCCATCCCCTTCCTGGAGTTGACAAGCAATTCCACTGGGTTTTACTTGTATCATTGTTCAGAATCTATTTCCATATTATTAATATTTGCAATAGAGAGATCATTTAGAGCCTATATCCCTAATCACATCCCCATCGAACCATGTGATCAGTGTGTCAACATGGAATCTAGAAATCCCAAACTTGTAGCCTTGTAAGATCTGATGGACCCCACGTTTTAGGACTAGATTATAAGTTGGAGACCTCAAAGTTTGTACTTGTTCCCTGTTCCTGTGAGTGTCCACCCTAAATGGAATCTCAGGCTAGCAGTTTCAGACTGAATAATGGACCCCAAGGTAAATGACAATCCCCATCAGGTGAGGCCAAGCCCAAGCTAAGAGACTGTTTAGCACAGTAGGCAGCGTATCAGTCTTGTAAGCTGTGAAGGTCCTGAGTTTGATCCTCAAAAGGAGGGTGTGATACAGTAGGAGAGTCTTCTGGAGAGGAGTCACTTGGCTTGGGGTTGGCCCCACCTGATGGGGATTGTCATTTACTTTAGGGTCTATTATTCAGTCTGAAACTGCTAGCCTGAGATTCTCTTTAGGGTGGATTCTCACAAGAACAGGGAACAAAAACAAAATTTGGAGTCTCCAACTTACAAGCTAGTCCTAAAACTTGGGGTTCATCAGATTTTACTAGACTACAAGTTTGGGGTTTCTAGATTCCACATTGACAAATCACATGTTATTCTTCTGTGTTTCTGTTCCCACAGCTCTTTCTCTAAATGTGGATAGCGTTCTTTCTCACAAGTCCCTCAGAATTGTCCTGGATCATTGCATTTTTGCAAGTTCTTAATAAAACTCAGTTACATCATCTGTAATGGATATTACTAAAGTCATCATCAATATCATGAAATGTAAGCTCACTGAAGCCTGGGACTATCTTTTAATAAGTCTTTGTATCTGTAACACCCAGCACAGTGGCTGGTACAAACTGAAGACTTAGAATAATCAACAGACTCTAAAAGTTAGGAGTGACATCATTGAGTCATTGAGTCTTGCCCATACTCAAATAAGAGTCTTAACAAGATTCCAGGTAAGTGGTCATTTATCCATATCTTCAGCTTTCAATGAGATTATTAAGGGTTTTAACTATTGACTTTCCTGTTACCCCAATATTTACCCTCAAAAACATTTGAGGCTATGTCAATGAGGTGGGAGAAAGGTGCAGATATTAATTTCTTTTAATATTTTCCTTTTATTTCTTTTAAAAAAAATTCTGAGTAACAACTCAAAGACAGAAGGGCATGTGCTAGGCAAATGGGGTTAAGTGACTTTCCTAGGATTGCATGGCTAGGAAGTATTTGAGGTCATATTTCAACCAAGGACTTCCTATAGCCAGGTCTGGTGTTCTACCCATTGTGCCATCTAGCTGTCCTCCCTACATTCTTACAATGCAGAAACATACTTAGTGGGTTTGCCATTGTCAATGAGTCTGATCACGTTTTGCATTTCTCTCATTAAAAGGATACTTACTGCCTTAATTAATTTGTTGGCCTGACAGCTGATATTTTCAATGAAGACAAATAAATCCTCGAGAATCCCAATTGTAGCTGTGTAAATAGCTTTGCAACAAATGGCTGCTCTAATTGACTTTTTTTGGTCACAAATGTGGAAACCAAAATCTCTCCTAAGAGTGCCATTAATCATTTAGCAACCCAAATGATGAATCATATCCTTTTATTTTTCTTTCAGGAAAAAGGAAAAATGTTACAGTTAAAAGATCTTTAAAAATTGATGGTTGATATTTTTCACATTCATAATCGAAATACCAAGTGGCCTTCATATCTTGACCAACCAAAAGGGATGTTTAGCACATTCAGCAGTGGCTTGGATAAAGATATGCAAAACAGTACTCTTGTGCCATCAGAGGCATTTTGGGTAGGCATCAAACCCTGCCACATGGCTGCTAATTGATATTTGTTGATGTCACAAAGCTAGAATTCTTCGCCAGCACATTGACCATAGGGGAAGATGCCCAAACATCTCAATAGTCTAGAAAATTGAATGGAAACTTAGAAGATTAGATTCAACAGGGATATATGTAAATTCTTATACTTCAGCTTTTAAAGGTCTAATTCAGAAGTATAATTAGGGGATACAGAGGAAGAGATTTGATGATCAGATCTGGAGATTTTGAGGGATAGAACGATTAAAAGAATTCACCAGTTTGATACAACAACCTGGAAAGTTGGTTCTATCTCATGTATTACTGAGTGAAATATATTCATGTGTGAAAAGGTGATAACTCTGAGGTCCTTTACTCTGAAGACAAAATCTTGAATATTCAGGATTCTGGATGACTTAGTTAAAGGAATGTTGGAGGTCTGTTTATGCCTGACCAAGAATCCCACCTAACTCAGACAAGGAATCATCCTGCCTCTGTTTGAAGGGCTAAATAAGAAGAAGATCCCATCATCTCCCAGAGTCAGACAGGCCATTTGTCTAGTGGACCACTCAGATGGTTAGAGGTTTTTTTTTTTTTTTTAAACCTTTACCTTCTGTCTTAGAATCAATACTGTGTATTAGTTCCAAGGCAGAAGAGCAGAAAGGGTAAAGCAATGTGGGTTACATAACTTGTCCAATATCACACAGCTAAGAAGCATCTGAGGTTAGGTGGGATTCTTGGTCAGGCATAAATAGACCTCAATAATAGTTGAAATCTTGTCTTGGTATTCTTTAATTCTATGATATTCACACCATCAATTTTAGCACTCAAGTAAATCAGGTCTGTGGTTTTGGTGACTTTCCACATTTAGGATAAACATTTATTTAGAACGTTTCTTAATAAAACTCTGCTCATGTAGGAAGACTATTTGTGTTTTCTGCAGGCAATTGACATTTCTATTTATTTTCCTTTGGGTAGAAAAATAAGATCCAATAAGTTCCTGTTTGAAAAATTCACCTTAAAGTCAAATGCATTTGTTTATGCCCTTTTGAGAGATTGTAAACAGTGGTTTTAACTTGAAAATCATAAATATATTTTAATATATATTTTTAAAGATTTGATTTTCTTTGTAATTTTATATATTTTATTTTGTTCTATTTTAAATAATTTGTTTCATTAAAATTCGACAATCTTATTCTGAAGAGTCCATCTGTTTTCATCAGATTTCCCAATGGTCTAGAACACAAAAAGGTTAAGAATCCCTGGCTTCGATTTCATTTTTAGAGAGTGTTTCCTGTGAGAGACAATTATGAGAGAGATTTAGGGAAGATCTATGGGCAAACATGGCCAAGAATTCCATAGGAAAAGTATGAAACAGAGCATGAACATCTGGTCTTTGTATGCACAATGATGTGGCTTAATAAAGAATTAGATGCTTGAAAATTCTGACTTGCTCTGGAAATCACAGGCAGTGATGGGGCAGTCCCATGAAGAGAGGAAGTATTGCTTTCTCATTGTTATATTAGCAATGGCTGTGACTGACTTAGGGGCATGTAAACATCTTAGAAACAAAACGACAAAAACACTCAGAAAACTAGGCCAGGGTGAGAAAGGGCAACTGCTTTTCCTTTAACCATGCTACAATGCAGTTTAAAGAAATAATAATTGCTAGTCATGGGTTGATGGTGGATGGGATGAAGACAATTCTAGAAAGAGCTTCTGGGAAGGAGAAAGTAAATGTAGCACTGCCTGGAAGATCTAAATCCTGTCCATTCCTGGTCATGGTGATGAGTAGAAGACTTGGTACTGGTTCTTTGGAGTACCAGCCTTATCTGGGGATAAGTAGAGGTTTAAAATCAGGGCAATCAAAGATCCAGGTCTTCATGAATTATTCATTTTCTCCCCAGATGTTTTAGAGTTTGGCAACTGCCATGAAGTTATTTAGGATTCATAGAAACTCGATGTAGCCCAACTTCTACAGACAGGGAACTTGGAAGGCTAAATCATTCTTTGAAATTCATTTACACTCCCAGTCTAAACTATAACCTCCCACAGTTTCATCCCTAGTGAACTTACCTCATTAACAACCATAATCCAAAGAAATGTGCTGAGATTGTACAATTATGTATGATTAATAAAGTTTTGGTGATTATTCTTGGATGAATGTAGAATTGGTTTCACCATGCATTTCTAGCTAGAAATACTAGAAATAGTTCTCAAAAACTGACCATTTAATTTGTTTGTCTATTTCCTAGTTTATAGGATGGGACATAGTGGAATTATAAACTTGAGGTCAACCAATGAATATTTATTAAGCACATATCCTGTGCCAGGCACCACGCTAAGTGCTACAGATACAAAAGGAAGCAAAAGACAGTTCCTTTGAATGATGCAAAACTGTGAATGCAGTCTCACTTCCCTCTTCTGTGAACAGGGATAATGATGTTTTCTTCATAATGTTACTATAAGAGTAAAATGAGACAAACTATGTAAAATATTTGGCTTAATCTTAAACTGCCATGTAAATTTGAGATTTCATTTACTCATTCATTCATTCATTCATTCATTCATTCATTCATTCTTCTATTTGCTTTTGTCCAGACCCATGAGATCTGGGAAACTCCTGCTTTAGAAATTTCCTTAACACCAATGAATGATCTTTTTCTCCTGATTTGAGACTAGTAAGACTTACAGATGAGCCTTCTTTCTGAAAGACATCAAATCCTTGACAGCAGAGACTATCTTATCTTGGTACTTAGCACAGTTCTTGGCCCATTGTAAGCACTACCTGCTTATTAAATGCTAATTGAGTGACTGGTAAACTACAGGTTATGATCCAAATTAGTGATTTTTTTAAAGGTTGCTCCATGTTGAAAGTGATTACTATTACTGGAGGTCTGACAATGAGTCCTGCCATGTATTTTATCACAATGAGATAAGTCAGCTAAAGGAGCAAGATGGTCTCAGTACCTTTTAATCATAGCTGGGAGACATCACTTGTGTGCATTAAATCATCAGGGAATATTGCATTTGCTGAGGGTAGGAAAGCGAAAAATTGAATAGGATCAACTATCACAGTGTTTCTACTAGAAATACTAGAAGGTTGAAGGAGGAGAGGTCTTGGAAGTCATGTGTTTCCCCTCAAAAGAAGAATCATTCCTACTATATTAGAGTGTTTGAACTCTGGGGTTTATAAGTGCTCTGCATGTATTGCCTTTTTTGAGCTTTGCAACAACACAGTGAGATGGGAAGTATTATGATTCCCATTTTACATATGAGGAAACTGAGGCTGAGGAGAGGTTTCAGTGACTTGCCTCGTGTCAAATAGCTCGTAAGTGTCTGAGAGCAGATGTGACCTTGTGACCAACCCTACAACCACTCTGCCATCCAACTTCGTGACAAATGTTCATTCAATCTCTGCTTGCCATGAATCATTGGAGAGTAAAGAGGCTAATAGAGACTGCATCTACTAAGAGGAGCTTCCAAGAGAAGGTTTATTTCTAAGGGTGGGTAGGAGTGAGATAGATAACAGAGAGGGAATGACATGCCAGTTTTGAGAAATAGCAAATATGGGGAGAAACGTGGCATATTCAGAGAAGAGCGAAAAGCTTAGTTGGAATGGAAGATAACCTTGAATTAGTGGGAATGGTATAAAAGTTCCTTTGATGGAGAGTCTTATAATCAATCAAGCAGAATGAAACCATTAAAGGATTTTGAGAGGTTGATGGTGAGAGACATTGTCATGACATGGAATCCAAGTTCAATCACTGTTTTTTAAACTCTCACCTTCCATCTTGAAATCAATACTGTGTATTGGTTCCAAGGCAGAAGAGTGGTAAGGGCTAGGCAATGGGGGTTAAGTGACTTGTCCAGGGTCACACAGCTAGGAAGTGTCTGAGTCCAGATTTGAACCCAGGACCTCTCATCTCTGGGCCTGGCTCTCAATCTACTGTGTGACCCAGCTGCCCCCTCCGCCACTTTTTAATTGTGTGACATAAATCAAAACTCTTAACTTCTCTGGGAATCAGAAGAGACTGAAATAGACAAAAATTAAAATCTCTGGAACTTCAGTTCCAATATATGTACAATGGAGGCATTGGACTAGATTGGGAATTATGAACCTTTTTATGGGCTCTGGATATCTCTGAAAGTCAATCTAGGAGCAGATAGGTGGCCCAGTGCCATCCCTTACCCTGCTCTTGCAACATTATACAATGGAACAAGTTTTGACCTTGGGGCCAAAAGGAGAAAATAATTACAGAAGACAAGGTCAAGAATGCCTGGGTTGCCCACATTCTACCTAAGTGATTTCACTTGGGCATGCATTTTACCTATATAGGCTTGAGGTCTCTGAGCTGTAAAATGGAAATATTGGACAGGATAACCTGGAAAGTTCCTTCCAACTCTACAACTATAATCCAATGATTGCAGTCATGTTGTTTCCATCAATCGAATTCACAAATATTAATAGTGTCTACTGTGTGCTGTGTACTCTACTTGGAATAGAAATGCAGACATCAAAAAAGAAAGAGTCATCATCTTCAAGAAGTTTATACTTGTCTTCAGGATAAATTGTTGCCACTCTTCCAACCTTGACTCTAGCAATTCCACCTCTTGCTTAAATCTTCTCAAGTAGCTTCCAGAAATTATTTATTTCCAGAAACTATTTACTATTTAGTTACAGAAACCATTCAGGCAGGAGAACAGATAAATCCCCCACTGATTCACTGTTCTCTCCCCTCACCCCAAAAAACAAACAAACAAAAAAAGAAAACAATAAAAGCTGTATAGTTGGACTTATTTACTCAATATAACAATTGCCTACCTTCGCTTCTTAAAAACTCATTTGCTTTCCCATATAAATAGTCTGTTTTCCTCTACTCAAACACTGGGTACCATTCATCATAATGTCAGAAAGTACATTAGAGGTTACTAGGCATAGAAACCAAGAAAGGCAATGAAAACAAAAAGAAAGAAAGGACCCACACAAGCAAAATATTCCTAGCAGCGCTTGTTGCAAATAATTTTAAGAGGTAGATGCTCATTCATTGGAGAATGGGCAAATTATGATACTTGGAGTTAATGGAATATTACCCTGCCATAGGAAAGCATAAGATTATTGATGAGAGCTAGTCTTGGACTCAGGAGGATTAAGGTTTAAATTTTGTTTCTTACCTGTATGGTTTGTGTTATCCTAGTCAAGTAACTTAACTTCTCAGTGCTATAGGCAAATCTCTAAGACGGTAAATTCCAGAAAAGGTCCCAAATACATTATTAGAGAAATTCTACTCTGGGAGTTCTCTGTGCCAATGAAATTACAGGTCCAGCCCAACACCTCTCTTCAACCTCTTTCCCAGGTGAATATGATGAATACAGAGAAATTTGAGAAGAGTTTCACATGAACAGATGTAGAGTGAAGTGACGAAAGACTACCACAGTGTAACTGGAAGAATAAGAACAACAGAGCCATTAAAATGGAATCTTCTGAAATTAAAATGAACACAGCTGACCTCGAGGAAGAAATATAAGATGATGTCTCTCCACCTCCTTTGCTTTGACTGGGGTCTAGGAGTATGGAAGTAGAGAATACCATGTATTATTTTTAACTTTTCTGGTGCATTAGTTTTGCTGAATGGTTTTGGTTGTTATTGTGTTTCTCTCTCTCTTTCTCTCTCTTAGTCTTTGACTCTGTCTTTCTCTCTCTTTCATAGGGAATGACTCTTTAGAAAAGGGAAGGGGAATGAAAAGATATACTAGAAAATTAGAAAGTGCAAGTCATGTAAAGACAAATATTAGAAATATATATATTTAAGAATATTTTAAGAATGTTCATTTGAAGGATTATCTTTTAGGGAATAGAAAAGAAGATTCATAAGATAGGAGGCAAGTGATTATAGTTATTAATGGGTGAATTTATTATTATTTATTTTTTGCTTTCTCCTTGCTAAAGAACAGCCTAGCATACCTAAGGGTTGTGATGAAGCTCAGGCTTAGTCCTCATGACCCTCAAAGTCAGAAATGCAGATGAATAATAGTAATAACACAGCTAAGTGGTATTTGTAGAAAATAGCAAAGCTTACTTTGGACATTAGTTTCACACTGGAATTATTAGTTACACAGTAATAGAAATGTGTTAGTTTATAAAAGCAATATGATAGAGTGGTCAGAGCCTGAGATTTGGAATTGAAAAGTTGAATTCAAATCCTTGAGTAAATAGGGTGGGGCAACCAGGGCTTTGTTCCAGGCATCAAATGATAACTGAAGGGTAGGCTTCTTCCTGGAAACTCTCATGAGTGGGATGCTTTTTTGTTTGTTTGTCCTTCCATGATAGTCTTGAGTCCACAGTGTCATGATCATTTACCAGCCTACATTACCAGAGGTCCTTAAAGAAATGATTTCTTTCAGAGAGGGAAAAAACAACCAAACAACCAAACCGGACTCTCTGGCAGAAGAAGCTGAAGGAGGAGTGGAAGGGGGTAAATCCCATCCTTTCTCCCTTCATGACAGAATTAACTTTCAAATGGGATGTCAACCTTGGGACACTGTACCATTCTGAAATGAATATTCCCAGGTATTAGAATTTAAGGTTACCACTCTGAAATTCTGAATTGTTCACTTAATGCTCTTGTTACCTTGGTCAAGTCAAGGTCAAGGTGAAGTGGCCACAGTGAAGCCACTTCATCTTTCTCATCCTCACTTACTTCTTGGATACTTTGAGGGGGTTGGACCGTATGATCTTTAAATTCTTTTCCAACATGAAATTTGTGTTTCAATGCTCAAGAAGTGAACGGTTTAATCTTGTCTATCTCCCTTTTATCTTTCCATTGACAAGTATCAAAAGCTCATGGTTGTGTTCCCAATTCCTCCACCATTATTTATTTCCATCCTTATGGAGGCAATGGTAAAGAGACAGAGTCAACAGCAATCTAGGTGACTCAGTGGATTGAGAGCCAAGGCTAGAGATAAAAGATCCTAGGTTCAGATCTGACTTTCACCACTTCCTATATGGACAAAAAACCCTGGGCAAAAAATTTAAAACCTGCCAGACTCTTCTGACTTGGAATTAATTGTGTTGATTCCAAGATAGAAAGTAAGAGTTGTTTTTGGTTTTTTTAAGAGACAAGGGCAGGATGCCAGCAAGAGAAAATAATGGTTCCATATGATTCCAAGGCTTGTATTCTCCAGAAACTAAAACTAGGCTCTGAATCCTAGGGAAGTGATTAGCCAGTGGTTATCCCTTGTTGTATTAGTCCTGATGTGCCTACTTGAATCTCCTTCAAGTAGCAATTTTGAGTGCAGTTTTCCATAATCAAGAGTTATTTTATCCTTATTTGGGAATGTTTGAGCCCTCATGTTTTCCATTTTATCCACCGGCTTCTCTGAGACAAAAGTACAAATATTTCCAGTGCTCATTTTCTTTCAGTAAGATTAATGAGATGATTACTTAGTGAGACAAATGTTGGGAAAAAATCAACTTAGCATTAAATTCAAATAAAAGTAAATTTACCCGTAAAGTTAAATGTCTTTGTAAAGACTGTGGCAAATGTACGGCTTTGGGTTTGTGTGCCTTTAGTAATTAAACAATAATTAATTAAGGATACTTTACTGAGGAAATTGTTCATTGTGTTTGGATTCTTCTGGATTTTAGTTATATAGTTCTTCACACAAGAGAAATAGCAGGCAAAGAAGTTTTATAAGTGAGCTGAAGGCAAAGATGTTTAGTGAAAAATTGAAACCCACTAAACAATTACTTTTTAAAGCATTTATAAAGCACTTACTGCATACCAAGAGCTCTTCTATGCTTTAGTGATCTGCATACAAAGGTTATTCCTGCCCTTGAAGAACTTATATTATGGTGGAGAGGATTTATGTTTACAGGTAACTAAAAATGGGATACATACAAAAAAGATTCTATAAACCTAATGGATGTTGGGGAGGCAAGAGTAACTATGGGAAACAAAAAAGGTCCCCCTAAAGGAGGCAGTCCTTGAGCTGAGCCTTAAAAGGAACTATGGGTTCCACTAGGTGAGTGTAATATAACACCTAAAAGGACCAGGGAAGATTTCTGTCAGAAATAGCTCCTTGCACAAATTGGATTACTCCTCTTACATGAGAGAGAGAACACCAAGGTGTGGAGGTGGAAGAGAGGATGTCTAGTAGGCCAGTTGACCTAGAATCTTTAGTACTTGAAGGAGAGAAATGCATAATGATTTCAGAAAGAAAGACTCAACCCAGATTGTGATGGGCTTCAATGCCAAATAGAAGCAATTCTATTTTATCTTGTAGTAAGAGGAAGTCATGGAAACTTTTTTGAAAAGGAAAATGATTTGGTCAGAGCTCTGCTTTAGGAACATCAGTTTGGCAGTTGGGTGGAACATGAATTGGAGATGGGAGAGCCTGGATGCAGGGAAGCAAATATGTCAGTCAACCATCATTGAGCAAGAGTTATATGCCAAACATGTGGTAAATTATGATGATAGCAAGAAAGGATAATAGGCTGTACCCTTGAGGAATTCACATTCTAATGGAGGAGAGGAGATCTTAGATGGTCTCATAGAAATAGCTTTAGAGGCTAGAGGGAATGGGACAGATCTCTTATAGGAAGCACAATTTGAATGACTGTTAAGGTAAGTCTGGGAAATAAATAAGCAGAGGTTACGAAGACAAATGGTGAAGAGACAAGATAAAGACAGATAACATGCATTGGGAACACGTCAGTGTAGCCGAATTATATAGTGCAGGAAATGAAATAAGGTATAAGACTAGAAAGTTAGGAGACAGATTATAATGAGCTTTAAATGAGAGGAATTGACACTTGCTTTAGGAGTAAATAGGGAACCACTAGAACTCTTTGAGCAAAGTGGGAAGGAGTGACATTGTTAGTGCTATGCTCTAGAAAAATCACTTTAGCATCTAAGAGTAGGCTGGAATAGAATGAGTGTGACTCTTGAGGTAGGAGCAATTAAAAATCTAATAAATAGTGGCAGTGTAATGTCCCTGAACAACTTGCAGGGACCCAGGAGAAAAAAACACCATTCATAAGCAAAGGATAAACTATGGGAGTGGAAACACCGAGGAAAAGCAACTGCCTGAATACAGAGGTTGAGGGGACATGACAGAGGACAGACTCTAAATGAACACTCTAGTGCAAATACTATCAACAAAGCAATGGGTTCAAATCAAGAAAACATCTAATGCCCAGTGGACTTACGCGTCGGCTATGGGGGGTGGGGGGAGGAAAAGAAAATGATCTTTAACGAATAATGCTTGGAAATGATCAAATAAAATATATTTAAAAAATCTAATAAAATAAGACAAGATAAGAAGAGGTAAGGGCTTTCTTTAGAGTATTTGCTGTCTAAATAGAAAAGAGGAATTATAGGAGAGGTAGAAAAGGTAAAATATGGTGACCAACTGGATATGTGGGGAGAGTGAAAACAACTGGTTCTAGGTGTCTGAAAGGCATAGATAATGTGGGATATGGGTGGTAGCTAAGGAGGCTGATTAGATAGATAGATAGATAGATAGATAGGTAGATAGATAGACAGACAGGAAGATAGATAGATAGATAGATAGATAGATAGATAGATAGATAGATAGACAGATGGATGGATGATAGATAGCTAGATAGCTAGATAGATAGATAGATGGATGGATAGATAGATAGATAGATGGACAGGCGGGCAGATGGATAGATAGATAGATAGATAGATAGATAGATAGATAGATAGATAGATAGATAGACGGACGGGCGGGCAGATGGATGGATGGATGGATGGATGGATAGATAGCTAGATAGATAGATAGATAGATAGATAGATAGATATAGATGGATGGATAGATAGATAGATAGATAGATAGATAGATAGATAGATAGATGGACAGGCGGGCAGATGGATAGATAGATAGATAGATAGATAGATAGATAGATAGATAGATAGATAGATAGACGGACGGGCGGGCAGATGGATGGATGGATGGATAGATAGATAGATAGATAAATAGATAGATAGATAGATAGATAGATATAGATGGATGGATAGATAGATAGATAGATAGATATAGATGGATGGATAGATAGATAGATAGATAGATAGATATAGATGGATGGATAGATAGATAGATAGATAGATGGATGGATAGATGGATAGATATGGATCTGGGAATCAATTACACATAGATCTTATGGGAACCATGGGGAATGAGTTTGCAAAATGAGATGTTAAAGAGCTAAAAAAGAGTCCCAGGGTAGATTTGGGAGAGACACCTGTGTTTTGTAAGCATGACATAAATGAAGAACAAGTAAACGATATTGGAAAGAACTCTTAGATCAGAGGAGATTCAAGAGAACAATGTCATGAAAACCTAGAAAAGAGAGAGTGACAAGAAGAGCTGCAGAGTTGTCAAAAAGTTGAGAACTGAGAAAAGTTCATTATATTCAGTAACTCAGAAAATGTTGATAACTATGGAAAGACCAGTTTTTATTGAATTATGAAGTTGGAAATCAGATTGCAGTGTTTAGGAAAGAATGAGAAGAAAGTAAATGAAGGCACCAAGGAGAGAGATTAGTTTGGGGCTAATAAATAATAGAGATATGAAGGTTAGGAGGGACATGGGCATGCTTACAGGAATAGAGGAGAAAAAATAGGTAGAAAGAGATCAAAGATAATAAAATAGTGATAATAATAAGAGCAAAAGGTAGCAGTAACTGATCTGAGTTCTCCCTCCAGTAGTTTTGATTATAACAGGAGTTCACCCATAACTTTAGTTGTTTGCAATTTGTTTCCATAAATCTTTCACAAAGGAATAACCTACTATATTAGGGACTTCCCCATAGGTTTGTTTTTTTTTTTAAACTCTTACATTCCATTTTGGAGTCAATACTGTGTATTGGCTCCAAGGCAGAAGAGTGGTAAGGGCTAGGCAATGGGGGTCAAGTGACTTGCCCAGGGTCACACAGCTGGGAAGTGTCTGAGGCCAGATTTGAACCTAGGACCTCCCATCTCTAGACCTGGCTCTCAATCCACTGAGCTACCCAGCTGCCCCCTTCCCCATAGGTTTTTAAATCTTCCATGGATACCAGTAAAGGCCTCACTCTGTTTATCACCAGTTCCTGGCACATAGTAGGTGCTTAATACTTGTTCCCTTGCCCCTCCATATCCAGTAGACTACCTAGTAGCATAGTGTAGTGGATAGAGCACTGAACTTAGAGGTAGGAGGACCAGGATTTAATTTCACTTCTGAGATTTGCCATTTGTGCAACACTGAGCAAATCACTAATTAACCAATTTTCTCCTTAGTTTTCCCTTCTGTGATAGAACAAGACTCAATCTCTAAGGCCTCTTTCAGATTGAAACCTATGATCCTGGGACCTGTTATCCTTATCTCTGGCTACAAATTTCTATTGTGCGGAAAAGTATTATATGCCAGAGTTCATGTCAGTGAGTTGGAATCATATCCGTATGGGTAACTCCCTTCATTTGCCTGAATTCTAACTGTTATAAGTAAGTTTTAGAGAATTATTTGAATCCCAGAGAGGTTAAGGGTCTTGCCCAATTTGATATAGCTTCTACATGCCAAAGATATGTTTGAAGAGAGGCCTCATGTCCCCATGTAACACATAATTTGTTCAATGCTCTTCTTGGGTGGGGTATTAAAAGATATTTTATCCCCTATTTCTGCATGTTTATTTAATTATTTTAGAGGTAATATATTGTAACACATGGCTTGATTTTGAATCATAAAGAACTGAGTTGCAGTTCTAACTTAGATGCTCCCTAGTTCTATAACACTGAGCAAATCACTTAACCTTCATAATTCTTAGTTTCTCTATCTATAAAATGGAAATAATAGGAGCACTCATCATAAGGTATTTGTGAGGATCAGATTATCTCAAATATATCTGAAATTTTCCTCCATTTAACACATTCTAGAAATGTCAGCTATGATCAACATGACCACAATCACCAACAATCATCCCCAATAAGGATTTTGTTGTTATTTTAGAAAGTTCTTGAATGACTAGAAGAAAAACTCTTTTCAGTTCCACAACTCTGGAAAGACTTCAAATAATGCTAGTCGCAGAATGTGCCTTCTGTTCGAATACCTAGGTGGACTTTCATCTATAGTAGGCTGGTCCATCTTTCATCATGACAACTCATGAGGAAGAAAAGACCACAAAGTGGCCTGTGCCTATGTAGCCCTCTTCTGCTTTGGTGATGGTCACAAAATGGTAGAAAGGGCAGCGTAGGCTACCAAGGATTGCAAAGGAGAGGTGGGAAGCATCAGTCTCATGTTGGTCTTTTAAAGGTGAGTTGTTGAATGACCAAAGTCTTGGTATCAGTACTGAAAAACTGGACCTGTAATATGATTTGTAGAGGGACTTTCCAGTTGAGAAAGTTCCTTTGTCCAGTTCAGGTCTACAGGTCAGAGTGTTGTCAAGAACACTGTATGTTATGTGATTCTCTGAGTTACGGAACACTGTATATGACTCAGTGTTTTAACCCAGTTATTGACTTTGAGAACAGCTCACTATCTACTATATCATTCTCTCTTTCTGGAGGAGCAAAAACACAGGAATACTGAAAATTCTACCATCCCTGAACCAGTAGACACAAGGAAGTTGTAGCTAAAAAGAGAAAAGGCTCATCATTTTCTTTGGAGAGACAAATTCAAGAAATGGTGGAGTTGGTTTCATTGTGCTTCCAGAGGCAACATGAGGTATAGTTTCAGGGATAATTGATTATATTGCTTTACTGTGCTTATGATAACAAAAACCAACATGAAAATAATTTAAGATTGTACAATTGCTACAGAGAATGAAGATATTGAAAAACGGACAAAGAACTTGACGTAATTTTCCAAAGTAAAGCAAGCCATAATCTATTGCTTTAATTTCTGCAAGAAAAAGAGAGAAAGAAGTCTCATGAACTACCCTCAAACCATATGCTTATAAATTATAAGTAGTGTTTTTTTTCAAGGAAACATACATTGTTACTGCAAGAAAAGGGTATTTTATTTTAATTCAATATCTGTTTACTCAGTTAATGGATCTGCCAAGAGAGAAGAATTACACGGTTAAGGATGACCCTTCATCAGATGCTGCCACAAATGCTTTTGGATCACTAAAATGTGGTCTCGGATGACACTACTGACAGATAAAAGGGGGTTTTGTTTCTGGAAAGTTTTATGTTATTTAAAAAAAAGGCAAAGGGATACATTTCCAGAAATGATAGGGAGAGGCATTTACTCTCACTGATAGTCTCTCTTTCTCAAAAACACACATGCACACCCTTTGTGTTTCAAATAGTTATAAAATGAATTTTTATAAACATGGATCCACGTATTTCTACTACATGCTTTTCACATTAAAACAATGAATATGTTTGCTGAATTGAAATAGGTTCAGGGAAGAATAGGTTCTAGAATAATGAGTTATTAGATAAAAACCTTTCTAATCCTTCTCAGACATGGAAACTGGGGCTCTGAGAAGTTAAATGGCTTGTCCAAGGTCAAAAATGCAAAAGAATTGTTAGGATGTATACTAGCATCCTCTAGTTCTCACACTGTCACCACTGCAAGTCTTCTTTCATCCTTGCTCCTTCCTAGATTTCTCATTACATAAGACCAGGCGACAAAGTTTATGTAAAAATTTTTGCCAAAGACAAACCCACAGATCCCAGATGAATTGGTCCATACGATGTTGTTCTTACCACTCCTACATTGATCAAAGTAGTAGGAAAAGATTCTTGGCTTCACGCATCTCACGTTAAACATCACTATGCCCATGATAACACACCAAAAGACAACTTAATGGAAGCCCAAGAATACATTCAAACACAGTCACCCCAAGAACAACCCTTGATAAATAAACATGGAGTCCATGAATCCAACAAAATCGCACAAGAAGAAATAGAGATACTGAACAGAGACAGTAAAACCAAAATAGAATAATGCCCAAGACAGATCGTACAAATTTGGGTTAGTTAGATCAGGGAGGATTAGTGTAGCCTGTGAAACTCAGGAGAAGCGGTTCCTTGCGGAACCTGGGAGTTTATCTGGGTGGATTTAGAATCCCTTAGAATTATTAAACCTATATATGAATTTCAGTCTCAAGCCTAGACTAAAATATCATTAACCTCTACAATCAACCACATAGGAATAGAATAATCACCTTACAATGATACCTACATTCATTACATTAAAAAAAATGAATACTCACATGAGGATGGCCCGAACATCCTGTATAAAGTTTCACTCACATGTATCAACATATTCACTCTTACATGCATGCACACGTTAATCTTACACACATACATGATTCTGTAGTTCTGGATACCTGAGATCATCTTTCAAGGTGAGATGGGAGGCAAGTAGGTATCCTGTAGAGGAGAAGGCACCCCGGACCTGTGACAAACTTCAAGCAATACCAAAGAATGGAAGATACCCGAACAACTGGAAAGAATGTTGAGTCAAAGACATTATGGGGAATGAACTTCAGAAAAATGGGTCACATAAAATTAATCGCCAATCACATTAACTTCACATATAGGGAAGTACATTCACATGCACATTGGAATAAATATGCATCTACCACGACATATCTAGAACATGAACAAATTTTACACTGACATTAGGGGCTGTGCCATAAATAAGGACAACCCATAAATTGTATATCTGTAAATAAATCTCTACCACCAGAGGATATATATGTATATGTGTATTTAAATAACATGTGATATGTAAATGTGTACAAATAGTAGACGTGTATATATATCTATACACATATAGAGCATAATAAGGATCTAATCCAGTAATATAGATAGATTAGAATAGACATAGAAGGTAAGCAAATGGTGTGGGCCAGGGTGGCACCACACGAACAACAGGAAATGGAGGATGTGTGACAGAGGCTGGAAATAGAGAAAAAGTGCCAGGCTGAAGAGTATGTTAAATTGATCACCTCGATGGGGGTGGGGTAGGGGGGGAGGGTTCCCAGGAGTGGAATCAGAGGAGGAGAAGACTCTGGCTGGGAGAGCAGTGAGGGTCTCTTAGTCTTGAGAAGCCAAAGAGAGAATTTGGGAAAAAGACTTTCTCCTGAGGGCTACCCACTTTTCCTTCTGGTAACTGGAAAATCCTTCCCCCATCCCCACCCCAACACTTCTCAATTGAAGGGACTTTCTGAAGAGAAACCTGAACAGACTTTACCTCAGCTCCTGTTGCCCAAGGGTGAGAAAACCTGACTTTTTCTCAGGGGGCTCAGGATGAGAAGGCCTGAGTTCCCCCCAAACTTGAGGAGGGAGGGGAAAAGGTTTAGATAGAGACAGGGACCCCTTTTCCCCACTTTCCTTTACCCATTCTTCCCTGCCCATTATTCCTTTTGTATTACCTGATTGAGTCAACATTAAAAATTATCTGTTCCCCAAGCTGAGTGTGAATGAACAGATCAAGGGGAGACCCTTTGGTCTCAAGTAGTGGGGGGGGGGGAAAGAGGGACAAGAGTGAATTGGGCAGGGCAGCTTTAGGTAAGGAGGGAAGGCAGAAGGGGGAAAATCTTCAAACCCCCTCTCCTCTCTCTGAGCCAACCCTAAACATCAGCTACCTCCCCTGAATCCTGCTTTGAGAAGGGGGCTCTCCTTTCTTTCCCCCTCTCCATACCGAAAATCCCAAACTTCCTTCAGGGTACAAACTTCCCTCTTTTATCTTTTTTAAAATACACTTCCTTCCTTCCTTCCTTCCTTCTTTTCTTCCCCTCTCTTGCCCAAACTGGAAATGCAGCAGCTACTCTCAGTGTGATCCCATTGTTGATGAACAAGTGAATGGACTTGCTCTCTTTCTAGCCTGTGACTATTTTGACTATTTACTATTCATTAGGCAGCCTGAAGGGCATTTTCTTCACGGGACTTACCATTTTTTTTGAAAATTTTAATTACTTAATTTAGAATATTTTCCCATGGTTACAAGATTCATGTTCTCCTCCCCCCCGCCACCCCAAATCCCCCTCCTGTAGGTGATGCACAGTTCCTCTGGGTTTTTCATGTGGGACTTACCATACTGACGGCAGACTTAGTATGACTTTGCAGTCATCCTAGTCCCCTGAAGCTCAGAACTACTGAGTTCAAGCAGATCACTAGTCTTAGTCTCCCCAGTGTCAGGGATTACAAGTATTTCCCTTCATATCTCTCCTTATTGCAGGTATTTCTGATCAAATTTTCCTTAACTCATTTTTCAAGGGAAGACGTAAGTCATCTTGGTATAAGAACATTCATTAATATCCACTTCCCTGTGGTTCCTTGATACAACAATTAAACCTTCTGGACTAAAAGTCTGGCAAAAATAGGACCTGAATGAATAAAACAACTTAGGGGCATCCTTGTATATGTGTCTGTATAGACTGCATCCCGCTAGCCATGGCAACTAAACGAAGACATCTTTAAGAACACATTTGTCCCAGAAGTCAAAAAATCATGATTGAAAGTGAACTGGCCCATGATTCCTCCCCTCCTCCCCACTTGGGCTCTGGGAAGAGGAAAATTGTAATGACCTCTTATCATTGGCTTGGTTGGTGGCTTGGGCTTGGCATAGTTGAACAAATGTGGTCTCGCTCCTCTAAGCTGCTAACTATCAGGTTACACCCAGCTTAACAGTAATTGCTCAGTGCAAATAGTTTCATATCCAGAGTGAACACTGCTCAAGGGCAACTCTGAGCCATAACATTTGGAAAGCAATCCCCCATTTTCCATTATTTCAGGGGAAAGGTGAAATCGCTTCCAGTGAATATTCACTCTTCTCTGCAGTGACAACCAATACCCAATGCCTTTCCCAAGATCCTGGGTGATACAGGTCCCAGCAGAGACTTTCTTGTGGAAGTGCTCTTCTAGCCTCTGCTGCCAAACAGGTGTTTGTTTTTTGTTTGTTTGTTTTAAGCAGACCTTTGGAACACGGTGTCCAAGTGGGAGACGCATCCCTTTCTTCTTTGTTGGGTAATGGAGGATCTCTGTGAGTAGGGAATTTTTCATTAATGATGTTTGCATTCCCAGAGCCTATCCCAGTGCTTGGCACTGGGAGGCTGCACTGAAGAGTGCTTGCTGAGTGATCATGGGCCTCCGTTAATGCTACTGCTACTGGTAGATGAGATCAGCCTCAAGAGTCGGAACTTGAAGGGCTTTCAGGCAGAGTCACTGAGCTCTCTTCAGTTAGAGGGATTATGAGATCAACTAGAAGAGAAAAACAAAGTCACTTTTGAGCAAAAGGAATGTTTGATTTAAATTAACATTAAAATTAAATTAATCACAGAGCCCTAAACCAATGTATCAGCAAATGTTTATTAAATAAGATGTTTATTAGAAAAAGTTCATTAATTTCTATTGTTAGCATTGGTCTAGGTGGAAGGTATACAGAAAGCCAATAGCTCTTGCCTCCAAAAAGCTTATATTCCGAATAACCCATATTTATTTATTGACTTGACATAAATTACCTTCTTTGGTCCTCAGAGCAATGCTGAAGTTATTGTTGTTAAGTAGTTTCAGTCCTTTCCAAGTCTTTGTGGATCAATTTGGGGATTTTCTTGGCAAAGACAACAGGGCAGTTTGCCATTTCCTTCTCTAGCTCCTTTTTTTAACCCTTATCTTCCATCTTGAATCAATACTGTGTATTGGTTGTAAGGCAGAAGAGTGGTAAGGGCTAGGCAATGGGGGTTGAGTGACTTGTCCAGGGTCACACAGCTGGGAAGTATCTGAGGTCAGATTTGAACCTAGGATCTCCCATCTCTAGGCCTGGCTCTCAATCCACTGAGTTACCCAACTGGCCCCTTTAGATCCCCTTACAGATGAGGAAAGGGAGGCAAACAGGGTTAAGTGACCTGCCCGGGATCACAAAGCTAATATTTGAAGGAGGATTCAGACTCATTTCTTATGTTCATTGTGCTATCCACTGTACCACATTGCCTCTTAGTTATATCCCATATCTCTGTTTTGTATGGTTCTAAGGCTTCCTTTGAAAACAATTTCATCTCTTGTACTCTATTTTTTAAAAATATTAACCTGTTATTGTCTAGGGAATTTTTAAAATTTTCCCTAAATTATTCTCAGGATTCATAAAATTGGTCATTAAGGTGATAAAGTAAAAGAACTGGGAATTATAGGAGAAAAATAGTTCCATGATTGCACTTGAGTAGCGTGTGACATTTAAAGATGCCCAGGTGCCAGGTGCCAAGCCTTTCTGGCTTCAATGGGCACATAATAAATGTTCATTAAACATTCCCCAGAGGTCCAGTTTTATTCATCTTTTAAAAACTCCTGCAGCAACAGATAAATGTATGGTTTACTCCTCTAGATTTCTTGCTAGAAAGGATCTTGGAGAGGTCATCTAGTCCAGTCTTCCTCCCAATCAGAAGTAACAGACTCCAACAGATAAAGTCACCTTCTCAGCATCAAATAAGTAATCATAGAGGATTTGAATCCTGCTCCTCTGGCACCAAATCCAGTGCATTTTTCATTGTAGAAGGAACCAGACAAATGCAAAACACGAGAATCAATCACATGGTGATAGCACCTATTTCACAACAAAAATGAGCAGTTATTGTAAGCCTGTGACAATTAAATTAGGCAAATACTTATTTGGCACCAAGTATGTTCAGAGAACCATATTAGGTGCCAAGGATTCAGAAATGAAAAACAATGCATTTCTTGCCCCCAAAGAGGGAATCCAATAAAGGGGGAAGGGAACCAACCCCTAACCCTATGAATCTTAATGGTCTAAGAAAAACACTTTGCGTGGAAAGTATGGTACAAATATTATCTTCATTTTAAACATGAGGAAACCGAGGTGGAAAGGACCTAATCAGTTTACCCAGCAAATAGCTGGCAGAGTTGCAACTCAGTTTCATTTAATTTCATTAAACTACTAAGCGCCTACTATGCTCAATGTTCTGTGATAAATTCTGGGGATGCTACCATCAAGGAATTTCAGTTCTGCCCAGATCTCAATTCTTGTCTCCCTTGCTACTCCAGGTACAATGTCAAACTCACCCAATGAAAAGGATTACCTCTTCCACTAGTGTCATCAATCAATTAACAATGGTTAATTAATTAATTATTAACACCAAATCACAGTCCCCTGAAGTTGAAGTAAAAATGGACCAAATTAAATGTTGATGGGAACATGGAGAAACATACCTAAATTATGGTGCTCGAGCAGCTGTGAATTGTTTTGTAGAAACATTATACATTAAGAACTCTAAAGCCATTCATACTCTTTAACCTATGGACCCCATTAATAGAATTAGACCCTAAGGGCTTTGTATGTATGAAGATATTCATAGAAGCTTTGTTTCTAATGACAAAATAATTGGAAATATTATAAATGTGATGATTGGGGGGAATGGCTGAGTAGATTGTGACATAATGTAATAGATGGTATTATGTTATTTGAAATGGCAAATATTGGAAATATACAGAAAATAAGGGAAATATATGAAAAGGTAAAAAAAGAATAATAATAATAATGCATACTATAATTACATCAAACAAAATAACAGTCACAAAATCAAGCGAAAAACCTATCCAAGTAAAACAAATTCAAAGGAAACTCAAAAGCCAAGGATGTTTATATTAGCATACATATATAATTCTCACATCTTTGAAATAAATTATAAACAATGTGGAGTTTGTGGGTTCGTACATTTTTTGGCATTTGTTTAAATGTTTTCTTTTGTAGTTGTTGATGGTTACCAAATATATAATAAAAACTTGTAAATACTTAAAAAACCCAAATATATATGTATATATCCCAAATAACTCTAAAAGTCCTTTTAATATACTAAGAGGCAAAATATTATTTCCTTGGCTTAGTCTATTTCTTAGAAACACCCCTGCTAATATTTTGATATAATGGAAAGAATACTGGGTTTGGAATCAGAGGACCCACGTTCCAGTAGCTGATGTATTCATTTACGGCTATACAACCTTAAACAGGGCAAATAATTTCCTTGAACTTTCATTTTCCTCATCTTGAAAATAAGGAGGAGTTGGCTTAGATGAAGTCTAGGATCTTTCTGAAATATAAATCTATGATCCAATGAAAAATCATACAGTTATTTTCTCATGATCTTAGTGTGGCAGAAGAAAGAATTATAGAGAATAAAAAGTATTATTGTGAAATTGAAAAAACCTAAAAATCTTCAATTTTAGTAATTTGATAAAAATAATTAACAAACAATGAAGATCGAAATGTTAGTTTTAGAGCTCTATGGCAACTTAACTGGAAATGGAGAAGGTTCCAAAGTACCTGGAAGGGCTCTTAGTCAAAGAGAAAGTGGTGGTTCTGCTATCAGCGAAGGACAGTACCTAGGGGTTCCAGAGTGAGAAAAAACTGTGACATGATCTAAGTAGAGAAGGATAGGAGGAAGCAGGGTTGATGCTATTGATTACCCTTATCCCAAGGTACAATATGTATTTTTCTCCAGTACAATGAACAGTAGATTCTAGCAGAAGCATGTGTATGTAGGAAAATAGGCAAGCTGTCTCTGACTATATACATCTGCTAGATAAATAAGGTAGACAGATGGCAGGTAGAGAAATAAAGAGAAAAAATAATGTATACAATTTTATACACAAATATGTATGTGTGTATATATACATGTGAACATATGTGTGTATATACATGTATATATAAATGACATGTGTAAATACTCACCTCTTTCAATATTTGTAACATATAGGTATCCATATGGACTATATAAGTCCATAGAGTAACATATTAATATATAGTGTCCAGCTCTAAAGCCAAAGGAATTTAATCTAAGCCCCTCGTTTTATAGAAGAGAAAACTAAGACCCAAAGAGTTAGAATGTCTTGCTCAAGTCAACCCAAGTGACAAGAATCTGAGCCAGGATTGAACCCAGATCTTTTATCTCAGAGGCAAATGCTACATTTTTAAGAGTACTTTAAATTGTCTTAGTTTAGTGGGTATAGGACCGAACTGGGTAGAACTCTAGGTTCTCAATAAGTATTCTAAGAGCTCAGTTTCTCCATAAAAATTATCAGATACAAAACTGTTTCCTCCTATAATCAAATGAAAAGGCAAATTCTATGTAATGATGAAATGAATGGAAATGTCCATGACTAATTAGACTGAATCACCATTAAGCTCTCTACTAACTGTGAATCTCAGAAATGTTCCTTGTAGAATGCACAATGACAGATGAGAGTGGGCCTTGCATAAAGGGATGAATTAAAAGTATGAGAGAATCTTTATTTCATTTTTTGTTAAAATATTGCTCAACAAATAGAAATGAGGAATATAGAATTTATGTCAATTTTGGAGTAAATGGAAACATAGAATGAAAGTGATACACCCACTAGAAGAATATGTTGAGGAAGGAAACTGAAAAATATGGCCTTTGAAATCCTTGTGGAAATGTTTTTTTTTTTTTTTAGAATTTCTGAACTGAGTCTAGAGTGGACTAGGAGAACTACTCTCCAGTCCAATGAATTAGACCAAAGTTTGATCAAGAGGCCAACCAACCAAACAAAAACTAATTGATTATAACTTGGGACAATGAAGTTCCATCTTAGTTCATAAATAATTTTTTTCTCAAGGATATTTTGCATGTAAAATTGGTAATCACATCTGGTAAATTGTTTATCAATTTCAGTGATTCCTAGCTACTCTCTGCTTTCAAAATCCATCTTTTCAATACCAGTACCTATTGGGTATGTTGCCTGATGGAATACCATGAACTGCCAACATCAAAGAAGAATTAACATTGTTATTAACAGAAAAGTCAATGAAAATAGGAGTCATGACTGTACCTCAACCATAGCATATTTGCCACGGAATCTTCATGCATGAAGAGTGGCATAAATGACAATACTGAGGCCAAAGATGAACAGAAAAGGAAACCAATCATTCTTGAAACAAAAGTGAGGGATCTGATGTGGAATATCTAAGTGTTGCACTGAGACTTGGAAAATGTTTAGAAATTTTGAAAGGAAGTTTCTAATCATTTGGGTAGATCCTGTATGAAGGGATTAAGAAAGGACATGGCAAAGAATTACACATAATGAAAATAAATGGAGAGATTGCAATATATATCCAGGAAGGGTGAGCTTATACAAATGCATGGGAATTGTTAAAGTTAATATTGGGACAAAAGAGATTTCCTTTTGAACGTGACATGGTTTAAAGAGAGATTAATTCCTTTTCCAGAGTCTGGATATATTTGTGTAGAACTAACTACTAGGTTTCAGTTCAATTAGGCTAACTGTGAATATTATCATTTAATATTAACCAGCAATTAAATGGAATTGTCCAAAGCATGTAAAAAGAGAGAGGTATGGGATAAAATGTCCTCTTTCAAAATAAACATCTTATTCATTTCATTCTCAATTGATCTTATTTAAGAAAGTATAACCAAGGGTGGGATATGAGTACAATGCAATAAACTTTCTCACACATCCCTTTCCTTCTTTCCTATTTACTTTCATCTTTTACTTAATTTCTATCTCATATATACAGATTTTTCTATATAATATGTTACTATGGACATGGCAATATCTAGTGGAAGGAAAATGGGGAGAGAGAAAGAAAGAAAAAGAGTGAGAAAGAAAAAGAAACACAGAGAAAAAAGAAAGAGAAAGAGAAAATGAGTGAGGGAAGGAAAAGAAGACAAGGAAGATAAAAAGTTACTTAACAGTTAATTAAAGATAGAGAATGAGTTATTTGAAATCTTAAGGAGAATGATGAAAACTTGTCATTTTGTTCTATGGATAAGAGAAATGAAATGTTTCAGATGGTTCCATGGAAGCTTAGTCACAGAGTATTGCTACACTGAGATTGACAGCCAGCGCGACCCAACCAGCAAATATGTGCCCTAATTAGGCTTGTTATTCTTGGTGATGAAAACTTCAGGGTCTTGGCACATCTCAAAGAGTCTAGAGCTTCACTAATTCATTCATTCTGGGAGCAATTCAAATTTGGCACCAACCTCCTTTATTTGGTTTCTATGCAAAGAGAACACATGAACACACCCTACCCAAACTAGCTTTGGGCATTTACACTAAGATTTTTGTAATGCATTCCTCATTTACAGCTATATTCCTGCCTAGCTTCAAGTTTCCTGGAATTGCTTTAGTTACTGTCAAGTATCTGTTTTCTTTTTTACAATGAGTCTGGGCTCATCACTCCTGCTTGATCAGTGGCCACTAACATTTCTCCTCACTACAATGATTTATTAGAAAATAGAGAACAAAATGGCACCAAATGAGAACAATGCCTTCCTCTTTTATGAAAAAGAACGCAGATCTCATCAATATCAAGTTTGAACAAAATTCAGTCTTTTTCTTTAATTCCTTTTCTTTATGCAATTTTGTGAATGCATGTACCTCTCAATCACTTGTTATAATTTAAGAAAAATCACTAAAATGTCTATTCCCTTTAACCCAAAGATCCCACTACTGAATATATAGGCCAAAGGAGGTTAAAGATTGACACAGGGTCTCATATATCTTCACACACACACACACACACACACACACACACATAACACAAAATATTCATGGTAGCTGCTCTTCAGAGTTAAAAAAGCAATTGGAAACCAAGTAGATGCCCATCCATTGGGAAATGACTAAATAAATCATAGCATAGGAATAAACAAAATTACAGCATAGTCCAGAAACCTATGGATATAAGAAATTCAGAGAAATGTGGAAAAATATTTTATGAATTGATTTCAGAGTGAAGCAAGCAGAACCATAACAACAATAAATACAAAGACCACAAACAAATAAACAAATATGAGTACTGTATCTATGAATTCATTGAATTCCCAGATGGGGAAATTCCTTCCACTGATGCAGTTGAATGTTAAGTTTGACTTTAATCTATGTTCTCAAAGAGCTACCTCAGGCATGCAGAGGGGATGAGATCTGTTCAGGACCCAGAGCCAGTAGGGATCAGAGGTTGGTACTCAGTAGTACTGATTTTCAAGTCAACTTTCAGCCTTCTAAATGTTTCTGCCTCTGAAAATAACACTAAATTGAGTCCAACTCAAATTCATTCTGCAGATATAATTATGAAATGCTTCTCTTTTCTCAGCAGAGATATAAGATATATCAACTGTGTAATAAGGAATACAAAATCAGCTGTAATCAAATTAGTTTGCTAAAATGTTTTTTTAGTGTAAGAGAGGATTCAAAGTAGAGAAATCTATATAATCAATAAATGACTGGTTTTGAAAGGTGACACTTTTTTAAGTATACTTTTTCCTTCTTTCCTTGTGACTCAATTTGACTGATGCCAGATACATCCCAGACAGAGAGCATATGGGTTAGTAATGACCCTAATTTCAAGCTGCAGATAAAGAATCCCTTTCCTCTAAATTAACCTGAGTCATTCACCTACTCAACCCTAAAGACTATTTAGAAAAAAATAACCCCTCATGTATCATTCTGGGAAGTTGTGATTGAGGAGTCTTTTCAGAAGGAATCTAGAACTTAAGCACCCGTAGACTAAAGGAATCACTTGGGGTATATGCCCCAAGGCCATCACGAGGTGTTGAATTTGCCATAGCTCATACCCATGTAGACCTAAATACCAAGATTAGAGAAGGGAATAAGCAAAACATTGTGTACCTCAACATTCATTTCTTGTGATTGATTCTATCATATCCTCTTTTCATTGGTTTTAAAGCTAGAAGGGGCTTTAGGACTCATATAAGTATAAGGATGGAGGAAGAAGCTCCCAATCTAATGAAGGTCTGTGCAAAGGGCCCAGACTTCTCCACTGAATTGATCAATCAAAGAGGCAATAGGGAAGGAACAAGACCTCAGTCAATTTGGTAATAGTGAAGTGTTTGATGATTGGATAAAATCAGTTGATGCCATTCATGAAATATCTTGGGATGGGTTGATTGACAGAATCCAACACATTTCTCAGCCTATGTATATTATGACATCAGAACCTTCTAGGAGAATCCAAGAATGTTTTAGTAACCTCAAGTGGCCAAAGAAATTGCCCTTTAGGGAGTGAGGGGAATGGATTGAGTTCTCCAAAGCAGTTCCCTGACTGCTTTGAACAGAAGATGATGATCTTGTGAATATTCTAAGACTGGCACTGGACAGTGTCCCTGGAATACTAATGACTACTGGCAGTGTCTACATCAGAAGCTGAAAGAAACATTAGGGAATGACTAGATGTACCAAGAAAGCAATCTTCAAGACTCTACAAGGGAACTGTCCCTCAGAGTCCAGAAGGGCATATTGCAGTCAGGAGCAGAAAATTATCCCTGGTGACAAATGCTACATTTGCTTTCTAAGCTTGACCCTAATTTCCCCACGAGCTCTAGGTATATTTGTGGGAGAATGTGTTTCAGTCTTCTGCAGAGTTTTTCCTTATCCATTCCTTTTCTATGTCACTTTAGTTAACAATCCATTCTAAGGTCTAATTAACTCTGGATACATGACTGATAATCAATGGAAAACACAGCAAACTGGAGCCTGTGAGCAACGTCATTACAAAACCCACTTCCTCAGGGCAGTCCCTAGAACCCTGAGTGGATCACAAAGTCACTCTCTGGTGCTCTACCCTGCTAAGGTGAGAACCATGTAGGGCAATAGACAAACTCTGAAGATGGTACACACAGTCCATGCCTTTCACTTTTCACTTGAAGAATCCAAGGACCAAAGAAGGGAAACAATTTCCACAAGGGTCACAGTAAGGAGTACTTCTGAGATTTCAATAGCATCAAATTTGATTTGGGATTGATTACTTGCTCCACCACAGCATGGTCATATTTTGCAAGTCAGGAAGGGGATTATTTACATGTTATTCTTAACTCTTTGTCCTCCTAGCCTCAGACACTAATAACTTCATGAGGTTTGAGCTAATTTCATAAAAACAGTGATGAATTACATCAAGCTATCTATAATACTAGCCTATTATGAACGAGGACACGTCAAAACTAACTAGGGGTAAAAAGTACAGTGAATGGCCCTAGAAATTAAAACAGAAGTTGTTGTTGTTTTCCCTCTATGGATAATTAACTTTAGGTATCAATTATATTCCTTTTAAATCATTTTTAAAGAATAAATTAAAATAGGTGTCAACTAAACATCTGTATATAATTTCATCACATGGCTGGAAAATTTGACTCATCTCTTTGTAAAATTAAATAGTAAACAAGGGAAAAGAGGGTATTTTGTATTTGTCCAGTGACATGGTCTCAATTAAAAACTTGTTTCCCAATTTAGAGTGATTATGAAAATTATTGGAAAGTATAGTAGGGAAAAGACAACCTAACTATATTTAAATGAAAAATATTTAATCATTAAAAAATAAAAATAAGGAATGATCAAACAACTTTGAACCTAGAAAGGGTATGTGGTGGGAAGTATATTGTTTATAACCCAATATGGCTCCCTCTTTACTTTAAAAGTCAAGAAGTTCAGAATTTACTCAGTGTCAATGCTGGTTCATTACCCCCAGGGGAACTGGATAGTTTTATACTCGGCTCCTTTTAACTGGTTTTTGTTCTGTGTTGCTCTCCAGCTGCCCCGTTTTCCATGAAGTTTAATCTTGCAGAGTCCTATGAATATTGTTTGGAAGCAGACAGAGTACACATCATAAATCAAGGAAATAAACTTTAAAAAAACAGAGGTTGCAGATGATATTCCATGGCAATTACTGTATGTCTTAACTCATATTTTATATTCCCTCTGGGCCTTTTGCCCTTAAAAGGAGAGACTGTTATGGTCAATAACAGTTGACCTTCGCCAGACTCTTAAAGAAGTTGGTTGGTGGTTGTCCTTTATACTTGAAGAGGGCCACAATAGCATCACTATGTGTACAGTGTGTCTAACTATGACTGATCAGATCAATAAATTCAGTAATATCTCTTCATTTGCACATAAATTGCATTTTAGAGAGGCAGAGTTGCACAACGTTGTTAGCCTCACTCTCTCTTCCAGAGTCATTAAAGTCCAGGGACAAGACAACACTCAGGATGTCTGGCAATAGTCTAGAAAGAAGGGGATAACCTTGGCTTCTTTGATATTTAACCACAGATGCTCCACAGCCCCTGCTTTAGCCACTTTCATGACCATTGGAATGAATCATGCTCACCTATTCATTCTTCTGAAGGAAGTCTTCACATGTTTGGAGTAGATACCCACCTAATTCACCAATGAATTTAAAGTCAGTAGGTTACCCAAAAACTGGTTTATCTCATTTGCCAAAAAGGTTTACCAGGCTGTGGCTGTTGCCATGCTATAGCTTCTTGGAGCCACAAGAAAGAGATGGGCAAAAGGTGAATGCCAAAGGAAGAAAGTGAACCTGATTTAAAAATAAAGGCTTGGCAAGTCCTCCCACCTGAATACCTAATTGTGAAGGGCTTTGTAATCTTGGATCACTGATTCAGAACTGGATGGCAAGGGATAGATCATCTCATTGGTTTGCCACCCACATTTTAAAGATGAAAACTCTGAGGACCAAAGATGGTCAGACATTTATCCAATGTTTTCATTATTAAGTACCAGAGCTAAGATTTGAACTCAATTCATTAATTCCAAATTCATTGCTCTTTCCACATGTTCAATGGAGAATTTTCAAGAAGACGATAGTAGAGGTTTTCAAAGCACATATATAATGTATGTGACATAATTTATGGGAAGAACTAGAATGCAAAATGTTTCCCAGAGTACAGTATATGATGTTTCCATGACCAGAATCATTATTAAAAGAAGCATGGCTTCCAGACATAAGGTGATGGCCCTGGTGAGAGTGATATGTTGACATCTGGGTGTCACGGTTTAGCAAGGACATTGGCAAGACACTTTGGAGCAGTGATGGCAAACCTTTTAGAGACTGAGTGTTCAAACTGCAACCCTCATGCTGCATGTGAATCCCTTGCCTTACCCAAGGCAGGGGAGGGAAGAAGTGCTCCCATTGGGCTGCTGGGCAGAAGGGCTGGTAATGGAAGAAATGTCTTCAAGCATGCGTGGACAGGAGGAGGGGAGCAGGCCCTTCCAGCATATGTGCCATAGTTTTGCCAACACTGCTTTGGAGTATCCAGAAGATCATAATCACAATGGGAGAGGACCTTCAATCCATATCATGTGAGGATCAATTGAATGATCCAGGGATGTGTAAGCCTGAATGAAAGAAAACTTAACGGAGCTATCTGAAGGGCTCTTACATGGAGGAGGGTTTAGATGCATTCTTAGTCCTTGGATTAGTCCTAGAGGGAAGTACCAGAATCATTGCATAGAAGTTTTAAATATTTCAGTCTGATATGGGGAAAGGGAAACCTCCTATCACAGAGAGTATTCAACTTTGGAATGGTCTTCAGCAGACTGGGGATGATGACTTATCAGCTATGTTATATCAGACATACTTGTGGCTCAAGCTAGTTCTTGTGATAGAATGAAAAGAAATCTTTCCAGCTCATTCAGTAGTTATCAAAAGGAGACCTAATTGGTCATGGAATAGAAAGAATACTCATCAAGGATATGTAGATTAGCTTGGATAAACATACAGAAACACATGTGGTTAGGAGGGCATGTTCTGGGGTTTTGGATGACCCTGGACCAAATCTGAAGAATCTTGACTCCATATGGCTGAGTCTTTTTTTTTATGTCTTTAGATCACCAGGACTAATCCTTTTTTTTGTTGAAAATTTTATTTAATTAATTAATTTAGAATATTTTCCCATGGTTCCATGATTCATTTTCTTTCCCTCCCCTCCTCCCACCCCCATTCCGTAGCCAACACACAATTCCACTGGTTTTTACATGTGTCCTTGATCAAAACCTATTTCCATGTTGTTGATGTTTGCACTAGGGTGATCCTGTACAGTCTACATCCCCAATCATATCCAGATCGACCCATGTGATCAAGCAGTTGTTTTTCTTCTATATTTCTGCTCCCACAGTTCTTCCTCTGAATGTCAATAGTGTTCATTCTCATAAGCAGAACTAATAAAATTAACATTTATATAGAGATTAAAGTTTACAAAGTGTTCCAAGATATTTAACCACACTTGAACTTAACACATCAATAGCAAGGCTGACTTCCTGGAACCAATCACATCTCAAGGACAGTTTGCTTGTGTTTTAGGGAAAGAACTAGCCTAATAGAATTGTGGAGGTTGTGAGGAAGGTAGAGTGGTGATGCATGGACTTGGGGATATAGATCCTATCACAGTGGCTGGAATTCAGACTAGATGTCCATTGAGGCTTCTTCTATCTCTGAAATTCTGTGATTCTATGATTCTGATTTTCTAGCTGAAACAACAACTGGACTAGAAGTAGAAATTAACATCGCTACAATTACTTCATAAACAACTTGCTTTCTGAAATATGCTCCCTTTTCCCAAAGGACCATGCATCAATATTAGGTCTCAGAAGCTAGCGTGTACATGGGGAGAAACCTGATCCCTCTCAAATTCTTTAAAATGAAAGTAAGGATTCCCATAAGTCTGACCTCACATCATTTGAACTTCATCCGAGGCATGTGTTGTGAGAAGGTCATGAATACCACTAGTTAAAAGATCCAGTTCCATCAGGCTCATCCCTATTTAAAGAGCAGTTTACATAGTAATATGATCAACAAGAAATCTCCTATCTTCTTCCAGCTGGAATGGTCATGCAGAGTCTGCTGTACTCACTACTCAACAAGCTAAATATTTATACTCATTTTTTTGCTCTTGGTTTAAACTTCAGTTAGTGAAAATATGGGAAGACCAGAGGGAGTTCATTTCCAGGAGTAACACACACTAAAAATTCTCATTCTTGATTCTAAGATCAGATAAGTCCTCTATGGAGTCTGATGTTTTGTTCCACACTAATGACTGGCTAAAGTATCCTCTGTTAATCGGATTCATGAAACACTCAATTCTTCTGTAAAAGTCTTCCAATGCAGAAAAGCTAGATTCCGTAGAAGGAGAAATGAATTCTGGGGTGGGGGCTAGTGGGAATAATTATTGTACAAACTTCTTCTCATCCCTACTCTCTATGCCAAGGGCATAGGCATTTGTTCCTCCAGCAGTGGTGTCAGGTAAATGTGGTCATCCAAGACTCTATTTGGAGATTTTATTATTTTATTACCATTTTCTATTTTAGTCCATGTCAGAAACGTAGGCGTGCTAACATTTATCATAGGAGTATTTGTTGATAGCCTACACCTATTGTCCTTGAGGGAATGTGGGTGAAAGGTGCTGCTAAGTTTCAATGGCTTGTCATTCCAAAGGTATCAGAAGAAAACCACTTAGGAAGACATCTCTGTGCATGTGTGTGTGTGTATCCCTGGGTACTGTAAGCCTGAGTGGGATTGTGCCTGGCGAAACCACAAGGAAAGCTCTAAGATAGAGTCCTTCGTGCATGCCAAAAATATCCATTTATTTTAAGGAAGGAGTTCTAATTTAGCCAGAATTGTCAGTGTCACTGAACACATTAAAATTCATTTCCATTTCCAAAAATGTATTTGATGATCACACATCTTGCAAATCAGAGGAGTGGTGATGATGATGATAACTAAATTTGTATAGCACTTAAGATCACAAAGCACTGTACATATACTGTATCATTTAATCCTTACAACAATAATACAAGCTAGGTGCTACTGTTATTACAACAAGAGGATGTGGCAATAGAGCACTTGGCCTGGGTTCAGGAAAAAAACATTTTCAAATCTACACTCAGCACTCACTAGTTGTGTCACCCTGGGCAAGTCACTTAACTACTGACTACCACAGCTTCATCATTCATAAAATGAGAATAATAATAACACTTGCCTCCCAGGGCTAACATGAGAACAAAATGAAATAAATTTGCAAAGCTTTTGCAAACTATAAAACACTCTATGAATAAGATTATGTTCATTAATTTACAGATTAGGAAATTGAGGCAGAGGTTACATGACTTGTCCAGAGTCATTCAGTTATAAGCATCCAAAATGAGATGTGTCTAGGCTCGTGCCTTCTTCATTCAATGTCTTTTTCTCCATTCCCTAAACCAGTAACAAATGCTCTGTTAACGCTTGTATTGAGTTTCAGTAATACTCAAGGCTTGAGTTTATACCATAGTTCAAGACCAACCCATGGCTATTGGGAACAGTTGGTTAGGATAATGAATCACACATATGATTCAGGCATCTGTTTACACTTTTATTAAGTGTATTTACTTAACCTAATTGCCTCATTTTACAGTAGACTCATATCACCATCAGCAATGAAATTGTACTAACATTTCCATAAATATTAGCATTAGAATTTCCCATTTGTACTCCCTAACAAGGGTCAGAATAGTCTATATTATAAAATATTTATACCATAGTCAAATATATGTCAAAAGATAAGAGTTCACAAGAAAACTACGAACAGCTCTAATTTACAAAATTCCACTGGTTCTTTCATGACACAATGATTAGCATTTATTCATTTCTTTAGACTATAATATTTACCATCAGAAAATGTTCTGCTTGGAGACTGGGCTTCTTCTCAGGTGAGCTACAGTCTCAATTCAGCTGCTGAATGTACCATAGAGTCCTAGCTATTCCCATCAAAAACTGATCCAATTTCCAAGTCGCCAACTTAGAAATGAAGCTTTAGAACACAACTCTTCCCTAAATTAGGAGCTGACTACACACATTTTCCCATTCCAATCTTTTTCAATGGCCATCCAGATGACTGAGAGTAGCTGGAACAACTCATCAGAAAGAAATATGGAAAAACGTGTTGATTGCGATAAATGGGAGGATGGACAAGACCCTGGCTTGATATCAGAGTAGCTCCCTCAATCCAACCTCAGACCTCTGTGACACTTCTAAGCCCTCTTTTGTGAAACTTGAGGGATTGCAATATGTTCTTCAGGGGAATAAAGATGATGCCCAATCCCTTTCATATTAATAGAGTCCTGTTTAATACAGGAGGAAAATTTTGAGATAAAAACACAAGGAAAATAGGGGAAATAACAATTATGTCTTAGATTTGATTTGTTTCTAGTGTTCATTTCTAATTATATCTAAAATATCGATGATGACATCTATGATGATTATATCTAAAATATTGAAAATTACAATCCATTTGACTACATTATTCCCAAGTGGGTCTATCATACTCTATCAAATGTTATTTCACTTCAAAGTATCTGTAGAAATTATGTCATGGTCTACCTAGTAGGAAGAGATATAGCATGATAGAAAGGATGAGACCTTTCTCTGAGGGAGTCCTCAAGTAAGGCATAGAGGAAATCAGGTCAGTGATGTAACTAAAAGTTATAGGAAGACATGCCAAATAGGAGCTTTTAGAACAGATTACTACGCCCACCCAACTTAAAGTATAAAGCAATATCATTTTCACTATTAAATTTCACCATATTTGAATTGACCCAATATTTTAGCCTATCAGGACCCTTTTGGAACCACATTCTGACACAGAAGGAGTTGTCTGCAGTTCTGAAAAACATATCACCTTTATCCTTTCCAATAGCTTTCCCAAGCTATTGAAAACATATTAACAGATGGCCAACCATAGATCCCTGGGAGCTGCACCAGGGACAACATTCAAGTTTGGCATCACCAATCAAATAATGAGTCCTCTTAAAAAAAAAAAAAGCTTATCTTCCATCGTTGAATCAATACTATGTATTAGCTTAAAGGCAGAAGAGGAGTAAGCAGCATAGAGATTAAGTGGCTCGTCAGGTTTTCCCACAGCTAGGAAATAGCTGAGGCCATATTGAAATCGACGACCTCCCATCTCCAGACCTGAATCTCTATCCACTGAGCCATCTAGCTGCCCCCAAATAATGAGTTCTCCTGAGGTCTGGCCACTGAACTAGTTCTGAACACACGTAACTGAAATATTGTCTAGGTCACAGTCCCCCATCTTGTTCATAAAGAAAGTATTGAAAAATTGTCAATTACTTACCCAAACTTCAATAGATTAGCAATCATTGGCAATCCTATGATCTAGAAACCAGCATTTCCATAGCACTTTCGGGTACACCAGATACTTTGCTTATTCTGTCTTCACAACAACCTCAAGATGCAGGTGCTGTTACGATCTTGATTTTACAGGAGAGGAAGTTGAAGCCAGTAGATAAAAGTTACAGCTAGGAGGGAGAAGCATTAACTCAAAATGGATACGTGACTCCATTACTAAAGACCATGCCATTTAAAAATAGAAAAGAACAAGATCCTGTGCCTTCAACAGCTATGGCTAGGGTGAAGGATTTACCTAATGAGGGATAAAGGCAATTTCAAATGATAAAATCAGTCACTTGAATTCTAAGAAACCCCCAAATTTCACATTAGTTTTATAATTCATGCCACCTAAAGAAGAAGGAGCGAGATAGATTGGGAAAATCTTTCTGTCACATGATTCTCATCAAGGTTTGATATGTGAAGTATAGAATTAATGGAAATATGTGACCAAAAGCAAATTATCAATATGTAAATGTTTAAACCATATGGATAAATAGTTCTTAAATGAAGAATTATAAATTATTAGGAAACTTATAAAAGAATGCTATAAATCAGCAGATGGGCAAAGATGATAAACAATGGGAGGGTTCAATATGGGATGTATCATGGAAAGGCATGTATACTAATGCATTATGGGCAGACATGATTTGGTCTCGTCTATTTTCTGTTTTCAGAATTTCATTCTTGCAAGTTTTCTATTCCTCCTGGCTTGTGCTCTCCTTAAAAAAATTTAAACCATGTGTTTCCCTTCCTTTCTATAAATCTTAAGAAATGTGTTCTCCTAAAACATGAACATGAATCTTGTAACCATGGAAAAATCTTTTAAATTAATTAATTAAATAAAATTTTCCAAAACTAGAAAAAAAAAACATAAAGTGTATGTCAGTCCTTCTTCTCCTCGATTACAAATTAGAAAGTGGTGGAGTGTTAACTTCCCATCCAAATAACTAATTCTTTCTTATTGGTGACAATCAAATCCAAAATAGAAGAACCCTTTATTGTTCTCTGCTTGCCCACTTACTGGGTATCTCTACCACTTCATGAATTCCTACCACCTTGTTATATTTGCCAAGTGACTTACATCATCATGTTGAAATCTTTTCATTTTTGAAGTCAAAAACTTTTCTAATTATAACCTGGAATCATCTCAGGTCTAATTTTGCTTAATCTGTTTATACAAATGCTCCCCAGCTGCTAAGTGCTAAGTGCCACTGGACCAGGAACAGGGGAGAACAACACAGCATCTTTAGCTGAACTTTAAAATTCAATAAAAAGATCAACTCATCAGCACCAATTAGTCTGGAGTCATAGATGGCCAGGCAGGTAGGAAGTGCCTGCTGATGTTATTAAAATTAAACAAAATCTTTAACCTTGAAAAGGCATTTTCAGGAAAATACCTAAAAGCTGTAATGTGGCCAGTGTTGACTAATTCCTTCTAGCATAATATGGTCAAAGTTTATTATCAAAGAAAGAGTCTGTTACAATAGGGTATATCTAGTTTGAGATGGCTACTAGAAAGCCAGATTCCAGAAATTACAAAGAAAACAAAAATGAAATCTGGATGAATGAAACAAGAATGGATGACCCGAAGACAAATATCTCTTTTTTTCTGGCCTCCTAGTTAAGGGTTTAGTATACATTTCAGACTCCAGTTCCCTGCTCTCTTAGTTCGACATTATCCAGTTATGGTAGGTGTCAGGGTAAGGGCTATGTCTCAGGCTCCTATATGTCGTAGGGAGATTTTCTCCAGCTCCTTTTATCCTTTATCTCCACACTAGCTATACAATTTCACTTGTTGATCTCATCAGTTCTCTGTAGTTCAACCATCATCTCGATATACATGATGCATAAATCTAAATATCCAGGTCTAGTATCTCACCTGAGTTCCTGAATTATCTTGGACATCCAAAACAAAGTTCCTGTAGGCATCTCAAGCTCAAGATATACCAAACATACACCAAGATACTTTAGTTCCCAACCCGTCCTACCTCCCTAGTACCACCAAAGGCCCCATTATCCTCCCAGTCATTGAGGTTACAACCTCCGTGTCATCTTTGTCTCATTCTCTTTTACCACACCAGGACAATTCAGGACCAAATCTTCTCTTTACCCTCTCATTATCTCTTATTTATACATTGTCCTCTTCTTTCTATTCAGAAAACACAATTGCAATTTAAGCCCTCACTAGTGTTCTCCTAGATTACTACAATAATTAAAAAAAAATTCCTCATCTTCCAATTTAGAATCAGTACTGTGTATCAGTTCCAAGGAAGAAGAGTAATAAGAACTAGGTCCAGGGTCACATACCTATGAGATGTTTGAGTCCAAATTTGAATTCAGGACTTTTCCTTGTATCCATAGTTGCTACTTCCTACCTCTCTCTGAATACCTTTCCTTTTTTATGTATCATCTCATTAGTGGAACTTTGTTTCTCCAACTAGAATATATATTCATGGAGGGTAAGATTGTTTTTTGCCATTCTTTGTGCCCCTAGCATTTGGCTGTTTGCCCAAGTTTTTTCAGCTATAAAATAAGGATAATAATAACACCTACCTCAAAGAGTTTTTGTGATGTTGGCTCTAAAATGCTTTGAAAAGTCTTAAAGTGGTGGCCAGCAAGATGGTTCAGTGGACCAAACCTAGACACAGGGTTCCTGGGTTCAAATATTGCCTCAGACACTTCCTAGCTATATGACCTTAGGCAAGAAAGAAAGAAAGAGAGGAGAGAGAGAGAGAGAGAGAGAGAGAGAGAGAGAGAGAGAGAGAGAGAGAGAGAGAGAGCAAGGGAGAGGAGAGAAAAGGAGAGAAGGAGAGGGAGGGGAAAAGAAGGAGGTAGGGAGAAAGGAAAGAAAGGTGATATGTAAATTTTAGTTATTACTGTTATTTCTGCTATTAAAAAGAAATAGGGAGATGTACTTTACATGTATAATTCTAGAATCTAAAGAAATTTGTCTTAGGTGTTAAAGGAAGGTGGATTATAAAATGGAAATTTTCCCAGATGAGAAAACTCTGAGTGTCTAAAACCTTAAGACAAACCCTTTACTTAGAAATTGATTTATAGGTATTTCAAAATCATGGATAGGTCAGACTACTCCTCCCAGTGCAAAAAAATAGTGGCAAAGCAATAACTGAACCAAAAGTTGAAGAAAGGAAAGGAGAGAAAAATTAGGTCAATGTGACCCTCAGAATTTAAGTAGCAAGATTCCATTTCAGTCTGCTCTTACTATTAAAAATGCTAGTTAGAATTGCCTGAATATTTCATCATCCACAATCCTCTTCCCCTAAATTTAATTTTCTTCATTGTTATATATTTAGACTCAAGTCATCCTAGACTGATAAATCATGTAATGTTCCAATTAATCAGTGGTCAAGCTACCAACAAGTGAAAACTTCCAGGACTTCACTAGATGAACAAAACCCACTTTGATAGTAATATAGCCTCTCATCTCCAGATACTGGGGATTTCCGACCCCCTCTCCCTCTCCCTCTCCCTCTCCCTCTCCCTCTCCCTCCCTCCTTCCCTCTCTCTCTCTCTCTCTCTCTCTCTCTCTCTCTCTCTCTCTCTCTCTCTCTCTCTCTCTCTCTCTCTCTCCCCCCCCCCCACCATGTGTGTGTATGTGGTGTGTGTGTGTGTGTGTGTGTGTGTGTGTGTGTGTGTTGGGAAGAAGGAACATCAAAAGCTATGTCAATTTCATTTAGATGATAAAATATTTACATCAACTTAAAATGTATGTACATATATCTTAGTTTAAATAAGTGTGTTGATACATATATTGTGTATATGTATATAGATATATATGTATAACCTATCATGATATTACATTGAAGAGAAAAATTCAAATGCCACCTTATTGGTCCTTTTACTTTCATATCATGGTCATTTCCATATATATAATAAAGTCAAGTCAACAAGCATTTATTAATCACCTCCCATACACCAGGCACTGTGTACATGTTATGTGTGTATGTGTTGGACATACAAAGAAAGACAAAAAATTAGCTTCTGTCATCCAAGAGTTAACAATCTAGTGGAAGAGAGAACATGCCAACAGCTGTGTATAGCTGTGGAAGAGAAAATGCATGCAAAGGAGAGAAGCTGGAGATTGATCATTTGTAAGTCAAATGAAGATTCCATTTGGAATGTGACTGGGAAACAGTTGGAGGCAAGAGCCAACTGTTTGAGTGGATTCAAGAGTTTTTGGCTTCCTGGCTGAGGTGAAAGAAGAAGCTGGGTTTATCTCTGGGACTTGGGATAATCAAGCTGGAGGTAGCATGGCTGATTTGAAGGCAGAAGAAGAAGGACAATAGTCCATATCTCTCTCTGACTTCCTCTGTTTCATGCCAGTGACTGAATTGCCATTTCTCTCAATATCCTCCAACCTAATACTCATTGTAGAGAATAGGGATATCCTACCCCTCTTACCTTATCCTCCACCCTTGTCCTGTCTTCCCCTAATAAACCCCTTGTTTGACAAAGAAGATTAAGAACTATTTCATTGAAACCTCACAGCTCACACTGAGTGACTTGAGGGAGACTGAAAAAGGGGAGAGGGGAGGCTGAAAGGCTTTTGAAGAGGGAGGAAAATGGGAGGTGGAGAGGGAGGAGAATAGGCAAAAGAAGATAACTACCTGATCTATTAGTTATCTAGTATCCATCAAAATATACTCCCAAATATCATCTATAACATAGCCCAGTTATAAAAAAGAGGCATTGTAGATAATTTGAGGAAAGGGATGAAGTTTGTGGGGAATATAGAAAGAGTGCATTCAACTCCACATCTAGAAACACCGCCCGCCCACCCCACCACCCCCTGCCACCATCCACACATATACCTCATTACATCTTCACATGCATTGAGGAGAAAAAGCTAAAGAAAAATAATCACAGGATAAGTGACATTATACATCCCAGATCAAACAATACTCTACCAAAAGGAGAAAGGTGCCTTTTTCATCGATACTCCACAGTTAGCTGTGAAATGTACTCACTTTCCAGCTAAATTTAGTCTTTTTGTTGACTTTATTGTGATCCCTGATATTATTATTCTCTTGTTTCTGGTTGCTTTGCCCTATCCCAGCCCATAGAGGTTTCCCCATGTTTATCTGAATCTTGAGCATTTTTCATTTCTTGAAGGACAGAATATACTTCATGACATTTATATACTACATTGTTCGGCTCTCCATTCTTCAAATGGTGGACATGCAGTTACTCTTCACCCCCTTGTTTTCAGTATTTTTGTTGCCTGAAAAATAGTTGCGATAAATATATGGTGACATGGGAGGTCTTTCTTGTTTGTATAACTTTTATTTTATTTCTTTTTTAGATTAACAAGCATTTATTTCCTCTCTCTCCCTATTACCACGGGGGGAGGGGGGAGAGAAAAAGAAAAAAAATTCAGACTTTCCTAAAGAGACACAACATATTGCCGTACAGATCATGTCCAAAAATGTATGTCTCATTATACATCTCCAATCAATCATCTTTCTGTTAGGAGATGAATAGAATGCTTTATCATCAGTTCTCTGGAATTATGATTGACCGTTCCAATGATCAGCAGTCGTAAATCTTTCAACATTTAGCTTTTCTCTTTGTAACATTATTGTTATCATTAAATTTGTCTTCAGTTTCTCTTCAATTCTGAATTAATTCATAAAAAATTTCCCACATTTCTCTAAGACAGTCTTTCTTTTTCTCTCTCACACACATTATTTCTTTTTAAATATCATTTGCACATTTGTCATTTGCTTTTTGCCTTTTTATCTCCAGCATTCTGCAGTCTGCCCAAGCTGTAAAACAGGGATAATAAGAATACCTGTCTCATAGGTTTGTTGTGCTGTTGGCTGTATAGCACTTTGAAAAACCTTAAAATAGAAACCAGCTGGATGGCTCAGTGGATAATCAGGCTGAAAGATGGGAGGACCTGGATTCAAATTTGACCTCAAATACTAACTAGCTGTGTGACCCTGATCAATTAACCTCTTCTGTCTAACACTTACTAGTCTTCTATCTTAGAACTAATACACTGTGTTGATTCTGAGATGGAAGAGCTTTTAAAAAAAGAAAGAAAAGAAAAGCCTTAAAGTACTCTGTAAATTCTATTTATTACTTTTATTTTTGTTATTAAAAATGAGTAGAAAGAAGGACCTGTATTATGTATTATATTATTATAAACTTGAATCAATTCCTTATTAGAGAAGATCATTACAAATATGTATTTCTATAGAAAATTTCTTCCCTTTGGCCAAAGGCTATGGACATTTTGGTAACTCTTTTCACATTATTTCAAACAACTTTCTAGACTGATTGAACTCATTTGCATCTCTACCAATGGTATATGCTTTTAAAGAGCCCATTTAACATTTCCTACTTATATCTTTTGTGTTCCTTTCCAATTTATCTAATATGAGAAAAAAATTGAGAGTTGTTTAGAAATACATGCTTCCTTTTATTAGTGATGTAAATCAAAATTTCAAGAAGTTGTTGAAAATTCACGATTGTTCTTTTGAATACTTTAAATCCTTTTGCTACTTATTTAAATACTAGAGAATGACTTTCAGTTATTTATTTAGTATGTATGTATACACACTTGTGTCCCCATAAATATATATTAGTAGAAAAATCAATGACTAAAAATAACTTACCTATCTCTCCACTTCTCTACCTATGTCTTTTATAGATATATAGATATCTTTACATATATATGAAGAGAGAAAACAGTCACCAAAGACATTTGATGCAAAAGTTTTATTTTATTCTTCTTTTTACCTATTGACAATTTCCCTCCTATCATGTCTGTATTGATTCTATTAATGCAAAAAAATCTACAATTTTATGTAATCAAGAATTTTCTCTTCTCTATCCCTTGTTTAGTTAAGAATTTTCTCCTAATCATAGTTGTGAACAAATTATTTGCCCTATCCATCTCTAACTTTTAATGAATTAACCTTTGTAATCAGCTCATCTATCCACTTAGAATTTATTATACTGTATGATGTCAGTTACTGCTGTAAGCCTATTTTCCAATATTAATATTTGTCGAATAAAGAATTGTCCCACAATCTACTAGTACTTCATGTTCTTGAATTTTTGAGCATTGCACTATTAAGTTTCATTATTTCCAGCTGTTTCTCATCTCAGATGTTCTACTGATCTCCTTTTCTGTTTTTTTTTTAACAAAAAAGAATTTCCATTATTCTTACTTTTCCATGATTACTTTATTTATAACATATTTTGAGGTTGGGAAGTGATATACATCTACTTAATTCAGAGTTTTGGTATACCCTTTATTTCCCGTTAGAACCTACACCTTGTGATCCTCCAAATGAAATATGTTATATTTTCTAGTTTTTTACAAGAACGTTTTACCAATTGGATAGACCTATATCTATATCTATCTAAATTTTGGTCAATTATTGAATATACAAATTACGTTTAGTGATTTAATAAGTTCTCGAAATACCAGTGCTTCATCTTTAGAAGGCTCTTTAGAACCCATCTATGGTGACATAAATCTGTATAAGAATTCTTTCTGAATTACAATAAATAGTTCTTATACCATGAATATACTCAGTGAATAGAAATATTGTATGGGCAACTTTCCCCAAAAGTTTGTTAGTGAAAAGAATAAGAAATATGTCTTAGTAACTAACTGTGATGATGTCATGAGAATATTTTTAGTTTTTAGTTTGTTTTTGTTTTAGGATAGGAAAGACAAACACATGTTTATAAGCAAATGAGAAGTCAATAAGGAGGAAGTATCTCCAGACTTTTGAGAAACGATGTCTATCAGAATATATTCCTGAAAAATGGATAAGGGAATGGAATGAAGGTCTGAAGAAGCATCTTACACTTGAATCACAGTACCCCAATTTTTCCTGTGATCAGAAGGAAGAAGAACAGAAGTCATGAAAAATGAAGAAGAAAGATGGGTAATCTCATACTATTTAGCCTTCATCTTTTCAAGGGAACATGTCAACAAACATAGAACAGCAGAGTGATTGGAAATGAGTGAGATAATATTTGAAACATTAACAGTCAAAAATGAGTTAGGGAGGGGGCATCTGGGTAGTTCAGTGGAGTGAGAGCCAGGCCTAGAAATGGGAGGTCCTCAGTTCGAAATTGACCTCAGACACTTCCTAACTGTATGACCCTGGGCAAGTCATTTAACACCCATTGCTTAGCCCTTATCACTCTTCAGCCTTGGAATCAATGCACAGTATTGATTCCAAGACTGAAGGTAAGTGTTAAAAAAAATTAGTTAGGGAAATGGTAAGGATGGAGGGATTTTTGAACATCAGGAATAGTCCATCTGAAGTTATGTTCTAATTGCTAATGAAATAATCTAAATTTCATGATTTTCTCAAGAAATGCTCAATAGTTCTGGAGAATGAATGAGGGTGTCAGGTCTGGTGGAGTCTGAAAAATAAAAATGAAGGAATAAGAAAAAAGGTCATTGAAGAAAAGGGTGGTCAGTTGCAACAGAGGTTATCAACTTGTATAATTAAGACCTGAGGTTGATGGGAAGGAATGGAGTGGAGAGTAAGACTGCAAATATGTCAGAGAATAAATGAGCTGGGTGGGTGGTCAGTAAATACCAAGAAGAATGAGAAGAGGGTGATATAAATAATGTTCATGGGCCATAAAAAGGAAATTTGCTGGAGTACGATGATAGCTGAGCATTGGATTTAGGGAACTAAATGGGAGGGACAAAAAAAAATACCCAGCCTTCCTCTTTGTCTTATGAGAGGTGAAGAGTAGAAGAATTAGTGATCTATACTGTAAGTGGTTGCAAGAAATGGGGAATCTCAGGGGAAAACCAAGTTTCCAATAAAGGGAAGAGATAGAAAAAACTGTTGCCTGAAAGTCTAAGAGTCTAGGTGAGTTTACTGAGAATAGAGCAGTAGTTCCCAAAAGCACAATGGAATGAGAAAGGAAATGAAAAAACTAATTTGGAATGTTCCTAGGGAGAAATAGAATTGATTAGAAAAGAAATGAAAAGAAGGTAAAAGTGGTAGTGGTAGCAGGAAAATAAGCATTTATTATGTACCTACTAAATGTGCCAGGCTCTGTACTACTACCTCATTTGATCCTCACAATAATTCTAGAAGGTAAGTACTATTATCATCCCCATTTTACATAGAAGGAAATGGGGTAGAAAACAGTTAAATTATTTTTCCAGGGTCACTTAGCCAAAAAGTGTCAGAGACTGGATTTGCACTCAAGTCTTTCTGACTTCAGGCCAAGTATTAATTTAAATCCAGCACTTAGTTGTCTAACCAAAAAAGCACAACAGCCTGGAGCCAGTTAGTTAAGGGGGAAACTGACACTTTTGCCTCAATAGTCCAAAAAGATATTACCAGGTTACAGTATAATTTCACATCCGTTAGTCATTAGAAAGAAAGAGAGAGACAATATAACATTTTAGGTAGCATCAAGATGGGTGGAGTCAAATTTTGCCTTCGACCCATGATAACAATATAACACCAAGCAAGTTGTTGAACTCAGTGCCACTAGACAACCTTCTTGAATTATAAGTTACAAAGACTTATAGTTCTGCATAAATGGACAAAGGTTTCATACTGGGAGCTACTCGTACTCATGAAATCGTAGGTCCAGACCAAAAGAAAAAAAGAAAAGAAAAAAAGAAAATTAAAAGGAAGATAGATGGATATGAACTCATCAGTTGAAGCATCACAAAAATGCTCAGTTACATTTGTTATCCTCCATTCACTAAGACAGTGTTGACTTTGCAAGATGACTAGACAATAAACGGAGTTTAGTAAATGCTTACTGAATGCTGAAATGCACAATATATTTTAAAATATTTCCCTCAAAATAGTAAACATTAGTAAACATTAAAACAAAATAAGTAAACATTGAAAGCTAAGGGGATGAGTTTCTGTACAATGAAGATTTCAGTGATGTGAGCAAAAGTCTTTGATCAGGAATGGCTTGATAACCTCTTCTTATTGACTAATTTCAATATTTCCAGGATCTGTGACTCGATTGGATAGCTAAGCATCAAACATTACTAAAAACTTACTGTGTGCCAGATGTTGTGGAACCCTGGACACAAATACAAGACAAAAGAAAGATAGTTCTTCCCTCAAGGAGTTTACATTCTAATAAAGAATCACAATATATAAAAGGAAGCTGAAAGGCAGAGAAGAGTAAGACAATGACAAAGTTTAAGAGAGATAGAAGAACAACAGAGAAGGAATAAAGATTGGCCAGTCTGGGTCTGTTTCTGAAATGGAGGACCTAATGGATCAATGGTGTGTGTGAGGTTGGGGGGTGAACAGCGTGGCATTGGGATGTTCCCACGTGAAAAGGCAGCTGCCATGTCATGGAAGTTGCAATGGGACCTTCCTCCACAGATGTGGATCATCAGCCTTAAGTGTCTTTGTAGATGGTTTAGTGAGTTCCTATTCCCCCTCTGTACCAAATATTACTAGTACACCAATACCCTGGTGAACTTTGTTAGTCTAGCCCCTCAGGAGGCAAACATTCCTTTGGTCACCAGACACATACTTAAAGGCTTTCCAGCTTACAGTAGGACATGTCAGAACTGGCAGTCTGCTGGCATGAGCCTTTAGGAGCCCAGGGACATTTCCATTCCCACTCCCATGCCATGATAAAGTATCAGAACTTTCATAGAGGATCCATTAGAACTCATTAGAAGTAATGTTCACAATTTCCTCTGAGATGAAGTTCATCTAATCTCCCCCAATGCATCCGTTACTGCCATTTTGAGGTGTCATATGGGGTTTGACATCCAAAGATGATACTCAATAGAGGAAAGGCTAGTTGGAAAATGATAAATTTTTAAGACCTGCATATTTATGGCTAAGCTGATCTCAGTCCAATTTATTTGACATTGTAGCTGTGTTGTTTCAGGCTTTGCCAAGATCAGGCTTGTTGCATTGAATTGAAATGAATCACAGCCTATTTCAACATCAGAAAGATGTGCTCTGTCAATTCTGAATTCTCTTAGAGGGGAAAATCAATTTCTGTGATTAACAAGTGAAGTTGGGTTTCTAGATTGGAAAAAAATGAATGTTTTAAGCATTTAAAGAGTTCTTTTAACTTATAAATAAAAAACTTTCTCTAAACATGCACTTTTTGATAATTGCACAGATATTGTCTAGCAACCCACAGAGCTAATCTAAGATTTGCTGATCAGAGCTAATGGAACAGGAGTGTTTTGGGTTGGATAGGAGGAAGCAGAGATGGTCCCATTGATGCCTCCAAGGAGTTGAAGGACTTTCTTTGAAATAGGGATTAAATCTGTTTTGCTTGGTCCTAGTGGTAAAAACTAGGAGCACTGAGTGAAGATTGCAAAGAGGTCTTAGCCCTGGTCTTTATATAAGGACAAAGCTCCTCACTTAAGAGGAAAGGACCATTCCTGGTGGAGATGGGTTTTCCAAATCATCAAGTATCTCTGAACAAAGACTGGATGGCCATTACTATTATTCCATAGTGCAGAAACTTGTACAAGATGGAGTAGCCTAGATCATCTCTGAGGTCCCTTATAAATTTGAGTGTCTGTATTTCAGATTTAATGAGAAGGACATTTCAACTAGTAAATTTTAAATTATTTAGTATTTTCAACAAGAAAAAAAACAATCATTATCAAGTAGTTGCTGTGCTCAAGGGAATAGAGATATAAAGCAAAAGAATAATAGCATGTGTGATCAAGTACCTTACAGTCTACCCAGAGAATACAGAATGTACATACATGAGAGTATATAAACTACAACTTGTGGCTCTTGAGAATTCTCACAGGGAGGGTAATCAGAAAAGGATTTGATAATGTCTCAATGGAGCCTTGAAGAAAACTAGGGATTCAGATGATGAAATAATGTCCAAGAATCAGAACTAGTTTGTGCAAAGGAACAGAGGAGAATGGCAAATAGGTCAACCTTGCTAGTCATTCAGGTACATGAAGGAAGATATGAATGTGTAATCAGCAGAAGATTGGGGATTGAGTCAAATTTTTAAGGGCTTTAAACATAAGACAAATAGGTTTATCCTTAAGTTAATAGGGAACCATTGAAATTTCAAGATCAGGGAAGTGACATGGTCAGATCTATTCTTTGGGTATATCAATTTGACAGATATGTGGAGATTTAATTTGAGGAAATGAAAAAGACTGGAGGCAAGGACAACAGTTACTAAAAAGCTATTGTAAATGAAAGAAATTTTTAAGGGCTGAGAGTAGGGAGGTGGTCATGTGAGTTGTGCAAGTAAGATTAATAAAACTTGGAGTATAATTGGTTACAGAAAGTGAATGTTGAGAATAAAGAGGTGAGGAGCACTCCAAGATTCCAAAGGACAGTGATACCTCAAGAGAAAGAGCAAAATTTGGAGGTAGGACAGGTTTAAACAAAATGACAATGAGCATCAAATTTGAGATACCAATTTGAGGACATTTAAGTGGAGATGTAGAAGAGTGCTATACATATTTGTTTTCTGTGTCAGGATGGTAATTGACCACAGAGGAGTTGATAAAATGTAGAAGATATAGGACACAGAAGAAGAGCAATAGATGGTGATCCAACAAGATACTGAGAAGATGAGACCAGTGTAAATTTGGGGGACTCACACTCCTTAAATGGAGAAATGAGGATTGAAGGCAGTGAGGAAAGGGTTGATGAAAATGGCTTCCCTCACTATTCCCTCCCTAGATTCCTGAATTACTTGAGGGAGAACAAAATGGAGATCTCCCCTCAGTGAAGGCTTGCCCCTTGGTGGCCATGCTGGCCCTCAAGGGTGGCAGGGAAGTCTTCTCTTCAAGGGGAGGTATGAGGGACCTCAATCTGGATATGTGCTGCTTTGGAGTGCTCACAAGCTTCCCCCTCCTGTCTTCTTGAAAACTGGCAACAAGATGAAGTCTGTCAATGGGCTTACTCTCTAGGTGTAAATAAGCAAGATTGATTTCGCTATCTGAATGCTTATTTGATTTAATTATTGATTGGGGTAAAAGGGAAGAGGTTAGAGGGATTTTAGTTTGCCCTAAATCTTTTTCTAAATAATCTGATTACTGAAGTACAAGGTTTTCTCATAGCCAGGGGAGAAGAGGAACAGAAGAGAGCACTACTCACCAATTTGAGTCCAGTATCTCAATAGATCATGAAAATGAACGTCTTTGAACAAATTAGGTTTCTTGACAGGAACCAATGATGCTTTAAACGGGAACCCGTGATGTTAGGATTTCTGTCAGTGTCAGAAATCTCCACAGGTGTCTTGAAATGGCCCAGAGAAACAGTTCTTCCTTCCACTCCCTTCTGTGTCTCCTCCCTCAAGATCCCCTCCTCAGGAGAATTTCCCAGAAGTCCTTCTTCAGTTTCCTTGTTCAGTTCTTGCCTCATGCAACTGTCAACCTCTCAACATTCCATTTCAACCCAATGGTTCTTTTTCCCTACTCCCCATCATTACGCCAGACAGGTGGAAGGAAAACAAAGAGAGAAGGACTGATTATGTAGGAGGAAGGAGTGAACCACAGTGTTCTTTACTATGGGAGAGAAGTCAAGAAGGATAAAGATTGGGGGAAAAAGACACCCTCAAATTTAACATTTAAGATGGATTAATTTAACCTTGCTGAGTCATAGATTCCATTCTGATAAAGACTATCAACCCCTTCTTAGAATAAATGGATAATGTAAAATGAATAATATTATATAATAAAAACCACTTCTTTTTAAAAACAATTAACATATTTTTTGGTCAAATTCAAGATCTCAGGGTAAAGTTAAAAAGATTTTTGGTTGACTTGAAAATAAATGTAATCTTATCTTTTCTTTTAGCTACATACATTACTTTTGGTAAACTCCTTAAGTGTTTTCAAGTATAAATTCAAACCACCCTGTTACATAAATAAATTCATGTCAAAGACTAATTTAAACTAGCAGCATCAATATGCATATAAATAATGACTTTACATACCGAAAAACAGCTTGATCTCTGACCTGAACTAAACATGCTGCCCAGCAAACATTTTTTTTTTTGCTCTTAATTTTCCTGTAAACACTTTTGTCTCAAGAATTCCAAAGGTAAAATTTAGCTCAACCTAATTCATCATGAGTTCAGAGATAGGAGAGTCCAAGACTTTATCAGACTTCCAAATACTGAATTAAATCCAATTCCATGAACAAGCATTCTTCAAGGGCCAACTGGTAATAAAAAGAAGAAAAGTGATGGAAACCTTGTACTACAGAAGCTTGGGATCTAGGAAGCTGTCAGTGGTCTAAAACACAGACAAATAACTATAACAAAATTTATTGCATGGCAAACACATGGACAAGACTAGCCAGGATGGCACGAGAAGCTTAAGGAGGGAGTGATTGTCTCTAGCTAATGAGAACCAGAAAAGTCTTTCCAGAGGAGCTAGGCTTGAAAGAAGACATACGTGATGGATTTGCCATCTCAACTTTTATGTGCAACTGTTGTATGTACTGTTGTAGTGCTTTATGACAGGGAAGCCAAGAAAAGAGGATTTAGCATTCGTCCTCCCTCCATTGTACATTCTTTTTAAAGTTCACAGAATAGGAACGTTAGAAAATTTCAATAAATATGACAGCCGTAAATTACACCGCTGATGACTCAGGCTCCTGTTTAGTGGAGTATTTGCAAGAAAATAGAGTTACCTTAGCAACTTCTCCATCACATGGGACATGCTTCATGCTGTCTCTAGGCCAAGAGCTCTTCTCTGGCAGAGGGATTGTATAACGAAACAACGAAGCCGCCAACTGCTACCCCGCAGCTGAGAATAAATAGGTTATGGAGCTCTCTCCTAACTGAAAAATGGTCTGCATTTATTCTGATCCATTATTCTTGCCTGCAGCCTTGTCAGAAGCCCATTTCCTCCATTTTACAGGTGAGAGAACTGAGACACCAAGACATTAAATGGCTTAACTCCAGTATACCCAGAAAATCACACTGGCACTTGGGCTTCTGTCCTCACAAAAGGATTTGGCTGAATTCAGGGTTATAGTGGTCTCAGTCATTAAGACAAACTCATTTTTCCTTTTTTGTCTACATGATAACAAATGAAGTAAGACTCATAATGGCAGTTACTATGTGCCAGGCACCATGCTAAGCATTTTACAAATATTTTCTCATCTGGTCCTTAAAAAACCCTGGGGAAAAGATATTATTATTATTATTCCCATTTTACAGATTAGGAAACTGAAGCAAATAGGTTAAGTGATGTGCTCACAGTCACACAGTTAGTAATTATCTAAAGTTAGATTTGAACTCAGATCTTCCACAGTCCAGGTCCAGAGCCTGCCAGAAGTAGCCAGTAGGTTTGAATATTCATCTTCCAGATGGCTGCTTTAATACTGTACCAACAGGGCTTGTGTGTTTGTATACATTACTCAGTTTGCTAAATGAATTCAGTAATGGAGACAACATAGCCCCAGTTATTTGGGTTTGATGAATAATTGTCTTTCTGTAAAGGGTTTTTAATCCAAGTTTTTTTTTTAATTTCTCAATAACTTTAATAACATATTTAATACAGAGATTCCCCTTGTAATCTAATGTAGTTTATTTTATAGCTTCCAAACCATCATTGTGAGAAGGGCTCCATAGGTTTCTCCAGACCATCCAAGGGGTCCAGGACACACAAAAAATAAAGGTTTGTCTGCAGTCACCCAGACTGTGTGAGAAGCAGGACTTGAACCATCCTGACTCCAAAGCCAGTTTCTATCAGCTTGTTCTGTTTCTAGATGACAGATTGTAACCTGTAGATAAGGTGTTGATGTGAATTAATAGGGACGTTTTCTTCATCACTTCACTGGTGACATCTTTACATCGATCACATCAGAGGACTGGACCAAATGTATTCACGCATGCACATGCACATGCAGGCACACACACATGCACAGTTGAACTGAATCTACAAAAGCCAAGCATTTCTCCAGGGGGTTTTCATTCTCTCTATATTTCATGATGGGGCAAGAATTTGGAAGGGACTTGCCTCAGTGTCAACCAATCTATTTCTGTCCACAAACTCATATCATCAGGAAGGAAAGATCAGAGTTCTGATCATGAATGAGGAGGAACAAAATGTAGCAAAATAAAGCCTTGGACAGGATTCAGAAGATCTGGGTTTGAGTCTCCAACCCTGCCAAGATGTGTGGCTTTGGGTAAGTCATTTTTAGGGGGAAGGTTATTTGTTTTTTGAGCTTTCATTTCCCTTTTACTGAATTGAAAAAAAAAAAACTTCTTTGCCCTTTTTCCTCATGGGAAAATCAAAGACTGGGAAAGACAAAGTCCAAAAAAATGGCAAAGGGGTTACTTTTCAAAATTTGGCAATGGGCCCACTTCTTTCTCCTTCCTCCCTCACACCACTTCGGTCTCTCTTCCTTTGCTTTTTGCTTGTTCTTTTCCCTGATTCTTTGCTACTCTTTCTTGTCTTCCTACTTCAGCCTTCAACAGAGAATGCCAGGGAGATCGAGGGGCTGCAATTCATCCTTGCTGATGGGGAACTCAGAGATAAGCAGATGCTGACACAGAGCCAACCTGGAGTTAGGAGAAAGTGAGCTGGGTGTGGATTATGAGGAGCTGGGATGTGTTAGACTCTCTGCCCCTCTGCCAGCTACCTGGGGCAAGTAACCTCAGGGCTAGAAAATGACTGAGATGAAAGAGTAGGATCCCTCAGGATATACAGAATCTATGACCCAGTGAGGCTCATTGTCAGCAATGAAGAAAAGAAAAGAAAGACAGAGAGAGTCAGAGGTAGAAGCAGAGAACTAGTTTTGATTTTAAGATACTGGTGCCTTCACGGAAGGAAGGAAGGAACGAAGGAAGGAAGGAAGGAAGGAAGGAAGGAAGGAAGGAAGGAAGGAAGGAAGGGAGGGAGGGAGGGAGGGAGGGAGGAAGGAAGGAAGGAAGGAAGGAAGGAAGGAAGGAAGGAAGGAGGAAGGAAAGAAGGAAGGGAGGAAGGTAGGAAGGAAAGAAGGGAGGAAGGGAGGAAGGAAAGAAGGGAGGAAGGGAGGAAAGAAGGAAGGGAGGAAGGAAAGAAGGGAGGAAGGGAGGAAGGAAAGAAGGGAGGAAGGGAGGAAAGAAGGAAGGGAGGAAGGGAGGAAAGAAGGAAGGGAGGAAGGAAAGAAGGGAGGAAGGGAGGAAGGAAAGAAGGGAGGAAGGGAAGAAAGAAGGAAGGAAAGAAGGAAGTGAGGAAGGAAGGGAGGAAAGGAGAATTATGTGTCCCCCCACAAATCTTACACTAGTATAGAGATAACTCAAAGTCATAACCTATGGCAACAAAAACTATGGCAACAGAACTCTAGAACTGGCAGGTCTCACCAACATGAAACAGTGCCAAGAAGAGGCCTAGGGTACATCTCCTGAAAACTAATCAAGCTAAGTTTAGAGTGTGTTTGTGCCCACAGGTATGGCCACCAGGTTATTGAGTTTTATTGGGAGTTTGGGGGAATAGAAGTCCATTAAATTGACAACTATGGCTGGGAGACATTTCCACCAGCATCGATGGAGGGAGTAGCCATTGGGAGAACTTGGGTTCTCTAAGCAATGAAATATTTGTCTATAGGCACAGATATTTGTGTGGGTAGCTGAGGTCATGGAAAGACATTCAGAAGCTACATCTATATAGCAGAAGCTGCATGGCTACACCCAAAGCTTCATTTTCTGGAGGTTGTATGTTGTAAGGGTCGCCATTGCTAAAGACCTGCTCACCAGATGTCCAGACTACTGGAGATGAATCTGCTGGTGCTTAGTGAGGATTGTTCTCAGAAAACAACCCTGGTCTGTAGCCAGGAGAAGGCTCAAAGCTGTCCCACCTGATCAAATGTCTCAGGCTTCATGCTTTTCCAGCATGACTTTCGAGTAATCAAAATCACTTCTCAACCAAGAAGGAGCCTAAGAGGGCTCTTCCTAGAATGACAGATTTAGGACTGGAGGGGACCATAGAGAGCAGCCTCTCATTTTACATCTGAAAAATCTGAGGAGCAGAGATATCCAGTGACTTGCCCACAGGCAACAGTGATCAGAGGCAAAGTTTGAATTCCTGTTTTCCTCCTTTTTTCTCTCCACTACAAAACCCAGCTCACTCTACTATACATCATTGTCTTTCTGTGGTGTCAGCTATCTGCTTTAAGAGGACATTCTCGATTCCCATCTCTTCCCCTTTCCCCAAGCTGATTATCCCTCCCCAGAGAACACTGGACTTATTTCATAGTGGTATGTTTGGGCACAGATACCTGTTCACATATATGTAATCATACACACATACATATGTATACATATTTAGATGAGGAGACAGCTGCAGAGTTAGAATAACCCAGGTTCAATTCCTAAAATGTAACAGGTAGGTGTAACCCTGAGAAAATCACAGAACCTCTTACATGGAAGTGTAAGTGCCAGTTAGCACTGGCACAGGTAGTTTCTTCATCAGGAAATCCCTGTACCAATAAAATAATACATTCAGTATTAGACATGTGATATTATATGATAGAATATGATGTGATATATGGTATGATAGTATATGATGTGATGTGATATAACATGCCAAGATGTGCTATATGATATAGGATATGATTTCATGTGATCAATGAGATTACATGACATATCATATGATATTTGTTCTAGAAATACCAATATGTAAGCATCTATATTTACAAATTACATATCAGTAGCTATATAAGAATGCATGTACATATTGGATCATAGGGTGAAATATTTATTGCATTAATTATGCTGTATTACATCTCATCTTCTATATCATGTTATACGGTATCATGTTGTATCATATAATATCATCGTCCTGGAAGGCAGGGTTGTTTCTTTTCTGTCTTTGCATCCTGAGCACTGTGCCTTGGTAGTACTAAGAGGCAATGGCGGAGTATCCAGTGGGCACAAGCAGGCTGTCACCCATTATGAACAAAAAATTACAAAAGAGAAAGAACTTATCAAGGAAATCTATGCTTCAAAAGGAAAACGAGCCAGGCATGTGGCAGGAATAAGGAAGGGAGAGCCAGTGGACCACTGATAGCCTTCCTCTTTACATCAAGAGAAAAATAAGGAAACTGCCTCCCACCCTCAATATCCCATAGTGCACCTAGGGGAGAACTTGGCTGAAGTCTCCTCATATGGGATCTGCAATCGGTATTACTGAAAAGTGTTCTCATTCCTAAAGGCCTGCATCCATCTGAATGTTTTAGTTTGTGTTTTAATTTATTCAACAAAGAGAGGCAAGGGTTCATGATGGAGCGACTGACTGACAGTCACCCTTCCACAGACTCACTCTGCAGTGAGGAAAGTCATCAGCCCTTCCTCCTTCTGACTCATCTTGGAGGAAAGGGTGGTTAGTGATGTTCTTTAGTAGAGACAAGAGACTCAGTTCAATTGTTCTCACCTCCCTAAAACACATGTATGTACACCGAGATGCTATGTAGGAAAGTGAAAAGGGAGAGGGAGCTGCCATTTTCCCTGATCAATAAAATGGATCTCTAATAAAATTAACCTTTTACTTCAATGCATTGTCATTGAATTGGGAGTGCTTCCAACCAGTAATCATATTACATCTTCGGAGTGTCCAGTGGTACCAAAAGAATAGTGCCACCTCTTCTGTCTAAGGACTCCTAGTGATGATGCCTTGCCAAATTCAATTCTCTCAGGGTCTATAAGATGGGGTCTTAGCTCCCCAAGGGTCCAGGGGAAACTTTCAGGGGGAGAATTTTCCATTTTACTTTCACTGTCTTTTCACTGAAATCCATCACATCCTTCAATTATTTAAAACCAGGATTCTGAGGAGGTGCCTGTAGACTTGCCCAGACTCCAAGGAAGAACATGACATTAAGGGAAAAAATGAGTGAATAATTAAAAATAGTGTGCTGCTACCCATTGTTCCTTACATTTTTTACCTTTTCCAGAGTCTGCATTAACTCTTTCCTGACCTCGAGGATCTCTGATTCCATTGGGGAGAGGACTCCGTGTTCAGGAAGATACTGTTATACCTCCACACCCTGTTAGATCCTTTAATGGGTGTGTGTGGGTGGGTGTGAGTGTGTGTGTCCTAGGGGCCAGTCCAGTGATTGTGGAATCTGAATGGAGCTAGACTGGTCCTCTGACAGTAAGCAGACAAGCTAGAGTCACCAGGCTCCTGAGCTAGCACATTTGTTGGCAGCCTTCTGACCCGTCTGGAGCCCAGGGTCATTGCCATTCCCGTCCACATCCTCTTGGAGCAGGACTCGAGACCACGATTCGCTGTGATTCATGGGAAATGTGGGGTTCCCAGTTTGGTCTGAGCTCGCACCACGGGCTCAGAAACCACTTCCAAGTTGGCTCACGTGACTTCATTTCTGGGACTAGGGCAAGAGGAGGAACAATGAGAAGAATAAGGAAAAGCCTCTGGAGATGAGCCCTGCAAGGGGCTCGGAATTCTGGGCCGGGGCGAAAGCGGTCTAGGAGGAGTCGGGAGATAAAATGTCCCGAGCCTGGGCTAGGTGGCTACACGCAACAGTGCCAAGTCCAGGGGCTCAAAGGGCTATCTGTCTCCCCGGTCCTGCTGGTGCCCCTTGTCTGCGCGGATCGGTTTCTCCTGAGGTAGACTCGTACTCTGTCCGAAGTCTGCTGATTCAAGGGAAATGAGATACTCCCACTCCTCCAGAGGCGCGCCCTGGTTAACTGGAATGGGATCCCCCAGGGACGCTCTGATAAGAAGGAAGGTCTGGCCAGCCAATGGTCCTGCTTCTTACCTCAGCTCGGCGGCGGCTGCCAGGGCCATCCCTTTGGGACTCCCTGGTCCTAACTATAGGTTGATGACTGCACCTGCCCCACTGGCCATTTGAAAGCTGATACTAGCTAACCTTCAGAGGGAGCTTTAAGGTCTGCTGAGCTACGTGACGTGGGCAGTTTCATTTCCTCCTCCCAAAAACCCTGTGAAAGGGGCATTTTAGCCCCATTTTACAGATGAGGAAATTGAAGCAAAAAGAGGGGAAGTGACTTGATTTTATGGAGAACCAGACTGAGAAGGAGAGATTAAGTCAAGAAGTGGCTAGGCAGTATTTGAACTCAGCTCTTCTTGAGTCCAGTCCAATCTTTTATAGACTGACACCTTTGCTTATAGCAGGATTGCCTTATAGAGCTCCCTCTAGACTCTTCCCTATGTGCACCGTTATCGCCAGCCTGTGGGCTCTAGAGAGACTTCCCCCTCCATGCTCTGTTAGACCTAGCTCCAGCTCTAGCCCAGCTGAGGGGGCCCCTGAAAGTGGGGGAGTATGATGAGAATCCACTAGAGGGCAGCTGAGAGTCAGGGACAAAAAGGAGTTCTCCAGCAGCAGCCCAGGAGGTGGGAGTTAGGATTTGGAAGTCTAAAGATGGTGCCAAGATAAAGTGATGCTTGATGGGGAGGAAAGAGAGAGGGAGCCTCGCTGGCATTCTCACATGATGCACAGATGCAGGAAATCCAAGGTCAGGTCTCGGAATAGATGCATTACCAAAGTGGTCCAAGCCAGACAGAAGCAGTCGGGATCCAAAGGCCGGGGGCAGGGTATCGGTCAAGAGCTGGGCTTGTGGAGCCAGAAGAGATGGAGAAACCATCTGGAGGGGGGAGGACAAGCCCGCGATATCTTCTTGGGGAATATAGACACCAGGAGAAGGAAGTCCACCACCAAATCCAGAAATAAAGACTTCACTAAACCTGTTTAGATGCCAGTCAGTGTCTAAAGCACAGAGCAGGCTACTGTCCCAAGAGTCAGGGCACCGGGAAGGGCACAGGGAAGTCAGTCAGGACATACTGGTCCAACAAGGGCTGGGCTAGTGCCATCTCCTTTCCAAATGGGGCCAAGAGCCCAAGAGTGGGTGACTTAAATGCCAAAGGCCCTTTAGCTGGGCAGCTGTGTGGGTCCTAAAGAGAGGCACTCACCAGCACTGCTCTAGGTGTCTGGAAAGCAATGCAATATGGAGGATGAAGCCAGCAATGGTTCTGCCTTCAAATCCTGGCTTTGAACATTACTAGGTGCGTTACCTTTGACAAGACCCTCCACCCCACCAAACCTCAGTTTCTTCATTTGTAAAATAAAGATTCTGATAATAGTTTCAACATCTACCTCACAAGGAGTTCTGAGAAATACATCCTATAAATCTTAAGGTGCTATATAAGTGTTGACATATATGTATATATATTCCTTTAGAACTAGAAAAGCATTTTATGTATACACAGATAGTTATATATTGTATATACACACATTAATTTATGCATTCTGCATATCCAGCTGGAGTCAGCTTGAATTGGCTATTGAGAACCGGTTGTGAAATTTTCAGTAGGAGCACTTACACGTAAGGAGTGGGCAAATGTGATCCATCAGGGAATCATTCATTGTTAATTGCCCAGAGGTTGAAAAAAGTGGTGGAGAAAATATTAACAATGCAGAGGAGCTTAAAAGTCTGTCATGCTCACATTTCCCCCCCAAAAGCCAGTTGTTAAACATTTCCCAACATGCTCCTGATTTTATGTTTCCTATTATACTAATTTTCTGTCTGTCTTTTTTAGTCTACCAGAGGAGAAGCTCCATAGAGGCAGGGAGTAGTAAGTCTCAGAGTTTTAGAAGTGGAATCCAGAAGTCATCTAGTCTGATCATCTCATTATATTTTAAAGAGACAGAGGCTCAGGATAGTGAAATGACTTCCTCAAGGTTGTAAAAGCTAGTTTGGGGTGGAGAGAAGCCAAGAATTAGTGGAAAGAGTCCCATATCTGAAGGGAGAGAATAAAAGGATTTAGAAGCCATCTGGTCCAACACTCTCATTTAATGATGAAGGAACTGAAGCCCAGAGAGATTATTGATTCACCAAGGTAATGCCAGCAGTGGGCTTTAAACGTGGGTCCTCTGATTTCAAATCCAGTGATTTTTCCACCATCCCCTTCTGCCAGATTTGGATGACTAGCTTTGCTTCTTAACTGTCTACATGACCTTGAGTGACTTTAATCTCTGTGTGCCTCAGTTTCCCTCTGTGTAAAATGATAAACCAGATGATCCTTCAGGTACTATCTAGGTTTTGTTCCTATGATCCCTTTCTCCTGACACCCATGGTCCCTGCACTAGGACTCCTTGCCAATGACTCAAGCATTCATATCTTTTGTACCTTTCCATAGCACCTGATTCACCACTCAGTACACAAAGCCTACATCAGAAATAATGTTTTCCAGGGACCAGGCAGAATTGTTGTTGCTCTGAAAGAAGCATTTATTTTTCTGCTCTCCGGCATTAACAGTCCCTTCATATTTTATAACTTACTTGTATGAGGAAACAAATGATGATAAGCAACTAAGGTGGTGAATGCAATCCAAGAGATGATGGGGTGGGATTGACCTCCTAGAAGCTCATGGGTCCTTTGCCCTAACATTATTCACCAATAAAGATGCTTCTATTGACCAGCCCCTGCATATATAAGCCTATTCACAGGTGTGTGTGTGTATGTGTGTGTGTGTGTGTGTGTGTGTGTGTGTGTGTGTGTGTGTGTGTGTTTGCTCATATATAAGCTCAGGGCTTGAAAGAGACAGAATGACCTCCATAACCATTGTCTCTTCAGAGAATGGCATTATTCTGATGGATTCTTCCTCCATTGCCTGCCACTACTTCCAACTTCTCTTCAAATTCCCCTTCAGTCTCATCCATCCCACTTGTTCTCCTCATAGCAACTGCTTGTTTTTCTGTCATTAGAAATCTTAACTCTTCCTATCCTTCGATAGAATTTTAAGCCATGTGATGCAACAATCCCTGATGTAGAGGGAATTAGAGTCTAAACCAACCCTCTAAAATCAGGATTTAATGTTGAATGATGATTCTTGGCTTCCCTCCTTTTCTATCAAGAAGACTACACCAGCAGCAAGTTCCTCCTGATTGGTCCAAATGAGGTCCACAATAGTAAGATATCTGACTACTCCTTTGTCCTTTCCAACTGTCCTAGCAGAGGTCAAGAGCTAAAGTTTGTAACGATCTCATCCACACAACAAATGAAGTTTTGAGGATGGGTCAAAAATTTATCAACTGCCCCATATGCAACAGATGGAAAGCTCTAGAAAATTTCCAGATGCTTGGAATCCCTCATTCTTGTATTTCCTATTTCTAGAATCCCTCTATTTCTCTCTTCTGTTTGGGTGAACAATACCATAATACTGCTTCTCTCTCTACCTCCATTGATCATAATATTCTTTCATTCTCTTCCCATTTCAAGATTTCCTCATGGAAGTACATCTTAATCTACAATCACCATCCCAAGCTGAGTATGCTGATGTTCAGTGTCTCAATCACATGGTTAAAAATATCAGAAGCAAATTTTGAACCCGGATTTTGATCTCTTTATTATTAACTATAATAATTGTTCCTTTTATTTAGCACTTTGAAGATTGCAAAATATTTTTCAAATATCATTAATTTGATCCTCACAACAACTCGTAGGGTAAGTGTTGCTCTTATCCTCATTTTACAAATGAGAAAACTGAGGGACAGAGTACTCATGTGACTTCCCTGGAGTCACACAGATCATAAGTGTCTGAGGCAGGAAAAAAGGGGTGGATAGGAGGAAGAGGGAAGATAGGAAACAGAGAGAGAGAGAGAGAAGGGAGATAGAGACAGACAGACAGACAGACAGACAGACAGAGACAAAGTGGAAAGGGCAAGAAAAATGGGGGAGGGAAAAATGATGGGTAGAGAAGGGAGAGAAAAAAGAGAGAGGGCAGGGGAGGAGAAATACAGACTGGGAGGGCAGGTGGGGAAGCAACACATGAGAGTGGGCCCTGCTTTGTATGTTGTAGGAATTTCCCTTGTGATTTTTTTGCTGTTCTATTTAGTCAAATGTCTCTTACTTAAACTTTACGTTCATCCTCTTGTTCAGTAAAAATACACTGGTGGGGGCTTCTGAGTTCTGGATGAGTGGATAGTAACCTTTGTAAAGCATTCAAGGGGCCGATGCATATGAGTCATAGAGTAAAATAAAGGCAGGAGTTCATACTTCCAGTCCAAATGCTGACACTAATTAATGGAACTGTAAATTATCATGTTGTCTGTGAATTTTGCAATAAATGTGGGAAAGCGCCAGTATATTCTTAGAACTGTTTCATTAACTGGCAAATTAATCTACCAAAAATTCTTTGCCCCAGAGTGTTGCTCTGAGTACTTGAACCTTCAGTATGAATTGAATTGCTAAAGCAAAAAGGAAGAAACAAACAAACAAAAACCACCCAGATGACCCATGATGCCCATAGCAGCTTAGCTTTTCATGGATGTTATTGATGTGCATGAATTGTTAGTTATCTATTGGGTCATAAGAATAGGAGCATCTCAGATTCTTTTCTTACCAGGAACTCTACTATAAAATATTCATGATTCATGTTAGTCTGTGCTAATCTTTGCTTTATAAAAGACACTCATCTGTCTACAAAGAAGGAAGAAAAAGCTTGGACCAAAGCAAACAGCTAAAGGCCACTTTGGCCTTAAGCCTACCAGGCTTTCAAGAAATCTCCCTTAAGAAGAGTTGTTCTCTTTGCATTTACCACTGGTCTGAAATTTCCAGCTCATACAGCTATCATTTATAGAGTACTTGGAGACTAGTAAGCATTGCATATGTGTTATCTGATGTAATTCCCACTGGCTCCTCACATGTAGAAGAAGGAAGTTTGCCTCTACTTTACAGGTGAGGCCACTGAGGCACAGGAAAGTTAGGTGGCTCAAGGAGCAGGGTCATAAATCTAAGATAGCATTTGCTATCAGTTCTTCCTGAATCCAAGTCCTTTTTCTTTCTCAACTGGACCACCTACCAGCCATAAGGGATCCAGAAAAGCATTAGATAATGAAATGGATAAGGAATGGTTTCCTGACAAATAGGACTGAATTCAGCAGATGTAGATCCAAAGAGACCACCATATTACAGACCAGACTCCAGGAGGCTGGTCTAGGTTTGAAGATTGAGATATATTTTCCAGCTGCCTTTGACCTGCTTTATTATTTATTTAATGTGAATTTGAACACAGTCTTGTCAGTTGATCTGAAATCACTTTATGCTCTTTCAACCCTTTTTTGATTTTTAATTTTGGATTGACTATCTCACACTTGCACACACAGGTTGAATATCTGTACAATCATATAAGGAGGGGGAAGAGAAGAAGGATAGTACTGAGAGACCAGCCTACTGGGCAGGTTATTTCAAGAGATACCAATAATCTAGAAATCATTTTATAAAAAATATGATTTATTGGCAAAAATTTGACCAATTGTGGTTATTCAGCCTTTCTTACAAAAAAAGTAATGAGAAGAGTATTCTTTTTTTGCTAGGAAAAACATTATACAGCAAGATATTTTATTAGATTCTTTAATTTGTCTATTGATTTCCTGGAATCTGTCATTATTAAAATGCTTTATTCCTAGAACCCTCCTTTTATTTTTGCATAGATAGATGAGTCATTGTGGTGCTTCAGTATAGAAGTAAGAATAATGCATTTTATTGGCAGAGAATTTGAGTCTAAATTGCTCTTCTACCATATCCTTTCCATCACTGGAAAAATCATTTAATAATCTCCAGACCTCTGTTTTCTCATCAGGAAAACGAGAGGCAGAAGACTAGGTGCTCTCCAATGTCCATCACAGTTCTATATCTATAATCCTATGAGTAATCCAGGGTCATAAACTAATATCAGAGCCAAAAATTAGCCTCAAATGTTCTGACTCTATTTGACTCTCTTCTTCTTCCTAATTTTGTCAGTTTTTAAAATCCCTTTCACCCAATTTTCAATGGCTTGGAATGACAATAGGTGATACAGGCTGATTGAACCATTTTTCTTGTCAATTCCTCAAAAACTTTTGCATGTCAATTTAAATTTCCTTCTTCCTCCCTCCTCCTTAGTCCTTTCACCAGAGTTAAGAATGTTTCTCTCTTCTTCATAGTTAAAGCCTTATATTACTCCCCCAGATTGATTCCGTTTCTGGAACCAGCAGCAGGGAGGAGACAAGCTTCAGGGAAAGGTGCTCCTGAATCAAACAAACGGCTCACTTCATTTCCCACTCTTTTCAGAATCCTGGGAAAAATGTGTCTTTGTCTTGTCAACCCACACTAGGCACAGGCCAAAGAGCATATTGACAGTCATTTTGTGAGTCTCAAAGGAGCTCTTCGTGATCAATCACACAGCAAGTCTTAAGAAAATACAAATGAAGTCATTTTTGTTCTTATTATAAAACTTCTATTTTCTACTTTATAGATTGTCCTCATTTAACCATTATGCTGTTAGTGGGCAGCAGCAGTAGTGGGTCCTCTTAGACCCACCTCCATTTATCCTAATTCTGAATCCATTATTCCTATTTTGTTTTTTTCTTCAATGTAATTCACTTTTTCTATTTCATTAGTCTTGCTCAAACTGTGCTATTTAAAGACAAGAATGCTTTAAAATAAACCACTTCTTGATGCATTCCTCCCATCAATTGTAGGACTACTATATTCACACACTTTTTGGTTTCTTTTCAGTTCCCAATATAGGGGTTATGCTTGGGGGTAGTCAGAGAGATGGACAAACAGATAGAGAAGAGAAAGGAGGTAGGGGAGGGAGACAGAGGGAAGGGAGGAAGGAAAGAAGGGAAGGAAGAAGAAAGGAAGGAAAAGCAAGGAAGGAAGGAAGAAAAAGGAAGGGAGGGAGGACGAAAAGAAGGTGGGGAAGGATGGAAGGAAGGAAGGAAGGAAGGACGGAAGGAAGGAAGGAAGGAAGGAAGGAAGGAAGGAAGAAGGGAAGGAAGGAAGGAAGGAAATAAGAGGAAAAAAGGAAGGAGGGAAGGAGGGAAGGAAGGAATCAAGGAAGCAAGGAAGGAAGGAAAGAAGGAAGGAGGGAAGGAGGGAAAGAAGAAAGGAAGGAATCAAGGAACAGATAGAGAAGAACACATAGAGGGTTAAAAGACTTGATTGTAGCATCCCTCTTTTCCTCCATGCTTCTGGATCTCTTCCTATTCTCCCCTCCTCATATAAACCCACTGTTCAGATTGAAGCCTCTTATAGCCCAATTCCTAGACTCAGTATGGTGTAAAGACTCGTCTTACCAAACTATGGGCTTATAGCATGGTAGGAACCTGTCTCTTACACTAGGAAGCTGTTTTTTTGCATACATCCAGTGGTGCCTTTCCTAAATTTGAACAGTTTTGAACGAGCATCACATAGAGGGTCAGAGGGACCCTTGATCATAAAAGCAAAGACTCAAAGCTCTGACTAACCCCACTGTTCACCCTTAGGAACACTGAGCTCAGATTTGTAGGAAATTCTTGCTTGCTCATATTTAGCACTAGTATCTGCAACAAAATGCCGTCTCATTTAGGCTTAGACAGAAGGGGATTTGGGCAAGGCAAGTTGTAAGATTCATTGCTCTAAGATTCCTTTTCCAATCTATCTTTTGGACCCCATGATGTTTGCCCTTGAAAGTAAAACATCACTGCTTTCTTGCTTGCTTAAAATAATACAAAATAACAAAATGCCTTCTGTCTCCACTGGTGTCTACTGAGTAAAGTCCAAAATCTTTAGTCTGGAACTATAAATCTGACACTAGCTGATATCTCCAGATTTATCTCTTCCTCTTCTTTTTCTCTAGTATTTCCCAGCTACTACTGGTTCACAGGCTGCCCCATAGGTTCTCACACATAGCTACCCATCATGAAACTTTTACTCAAAACTTAGAGCACCTTGATCAAATTGGGGGGAAAGAAATATAATTTGAGCATGTTCTACCCACAGTCATTCATGCTAAGTTAATCACATTAAATGCTCCCCCATCCTCACCATACACCTTATCCCTAGTCAGACTAACCTAATTTAGGGACAAATTATACAATATTTCTCAGTGAAGCCACATAATACAAAAAACTAATTTGGCAGCAATTTTGTTATTAAGACTTTTTCAATGTGGTTGTCACAACTCATGCCTGTCATTGCATTTACACAATATCACTTGTCAGCAGAAAATTTGAAAAGAGAATGTAGGCTGGCAAGAAACCTCATGAAAAGAGTTGTGCAGCTCTGGGGGAGTGAAGAGAAACATGTGTCACTTTTAGATTCCTGGGAGGAACAAGGGGCAAATGGCATTTACTTGCCACTTTGGAGAATTGCATTTTTCAGGGTCTGAAGTGATGAGTCTGTGATACCTAAACTGCTTATCATTTTATAATTTTGGAACTGAAAAAAAACCTACTGGACTGAAGTTTCTCATTCACTGAAATGGGGGAGGGGACTAGATGTATTTATATGGTCCTTCCCTGATTCTAAAGATTTGAGATGTAACTATGATACTTTTGCCACACATGACAGACCCCTGTTTTCTATGACTTCAATGAATTAACAATGTGATAGAGGTGTAGTAAAGAGAATGAAATCTTAGCCTCCATCATTGTTCCCAAATGGAGGAAGGGAAGGTTCATCAATGAAAGTTGGTGTGAGAATTTTTCTTTGTAGACAATTGTGCACTCTGTATAGCCTCTGAGTTCAAAAGAGAAAAGGCTGAATCCCCAACTGCTCGCCTCCTTTTCTTAAAGCGGGAGATTCCATTCCCATCTCCCACTGGCAGTCAGAGTTCTATCTCCTTCTTGCATGAGACAACACTGCAAATCCAGTCCTTGTATTTCCTTCAGTATTTCTCTCATCCACAACATCCAAATTCATAAAGCAAACATCTGAGCTGCAAGAGGACATAGTAACTAACATAAAAGTTACAGGAAATTTCATTTTTCTCTATTGGTTTTGGATAAGTCTAAAAAAAGCTAAATAAAAGGGAAAATATGTAATTGAAAACATTTCTGGAGGAACTAGAGTTAAAAGACATACAGCTTCTTCTAAATAGGGCAACAAAAGAATATAAATATTTTCATGGCACCACATGGAACTTTTATAAAAATTGAACCAAGATATTGCAAATAAATGTAAAGAGGCAGAAATAATTAATACATTTTTATAGATCATAATGAGATAAAAATAAAAATTGGTTCAGGGAGCAAAGCAAAAGATAGAGCCCCAAATGGAGACAATAATGAAAACAGAAATAATGAGGGGGCCAAATAAATAACAGAAATGATTGAATATGTAAAAGATAATGATAATGATTGTGGGTAAAATATGTCAGTGCTTCCAATCTGGCCCCAGAGACTTCCTAGTTGTGTGACCCTGGGCAAGTCACTTAATCCCCTTTGCCTAGCCCTTACTGCCTTGGAACGAATACTTAGTATTGAGTCTAAGGTGGAAGGCAAGGGTTTAAAAAATTATCAGTGCTATAATTAACCAGAACGAATACCAAAACCATAACCGAAGTCACAATACCATAAATTCAACACTGTTAAAAATGCATAATTAAGCAAAACAAATTCCAGCCAAAAACTATGTCTCATTCTGTACCTGAGTCCATCAGCATTGTCAGGAGATAAGGAACAGCCTTCATCACTGGCCCAATGGAAATTAGTTTTTCAAATTGTTTTTAAAGCTATTTGTCTTGACACTGGGACTATTCTGTTTTCATAACCAATATCGTGTCCCTTCTTGGGAGCGTGAAGACTATAAAACTAAATATTTACCATCTGGAGAATCTATTGTAGAGCCTTGAATGCTCAAATTTGTACTGATTGTGGCTACTGCTTACAGAAAACTGGGGATAATATTGTAATTGAAGAAAAAAATGCAATTCTAGAAACAACTGAACTTTCCTCAACTCCTCTCTTGCTCTAGTTTGGCCCTATTGGGGAATGTGTTTTAGGGGGTTATTTTTGCAATTTAAGGAATCACGGGGATGTTATGAAGTTGGAATTTCAAAAAGGCACAATGTACTCATCCTAAAGTCCCTGCATGTTTCCCTCTTTCTGTTAACACAGACTCTTACATGAAGACCTCTGCTCCATTTTCTGCCAAAGGACTAGAGTTGTTGAACTTCCCTATGGCATCTTACATCAGAGGACTGATGGGAAAAGGGGTGCGAAGAAGAACAATACAAAGTCATGGTCTATTCCTTCAGGGGAAAAGATGATGAAAGAATGATCAACAGAAGAATACAAGTGATCAAATGGAAACACTTCCATCACTGCTGGCCCAAAGTTTAGATTGAAGCTATTACATCTGGCTCTTTGCAAGATGACTTAAAATCTAGTTTCTCCTTCCCTTGCTTGCTAAGACCTGAACTGCCCAATGTTTTCTGTCGGTTTCCCCTGTTACAGCTGATAACATCAACCATTAAAGAGCTCACTGAATGCATCTCCTTCCAAGTTGCTCCAGGTGGGATGATGCTATCAGTAGTTACAAGAGTAACAAAGGAACCTCCGGGCCTGAACTCAGGTCTTGGCTTGTAAAGTACCTGCATTTCCATCTCCAATCCTTCTGTGTGTATTCATTAAACCTGTTCCTGACTGCTCCAGAAATGTCATGAAACAACTTTCAGGGAAATTTCAGCTCTTTGAAATGTAGGAGAATGGACATTAAGAAGCAAGCAAGCAGGCAAGGATTTAGGGTGTATGACCACAAAGGTTCTTAAATTACCAGTGTTAGATTTAAAATAGTTTTGAGCATTAAGTAGTTGTAGATAAGAGAGTGGGAGCCATAAACTGTGATAATTAAAATGTTTGGGAGCAAGGGAAATATATATATATATCAATTATGACTGCTGAAATATGTTTTCTACTGTGTCTTGGTTTTATATAAATATAAGATGGTCGCCAGGGAATATATTCCCAATTTATGAATATGCCCAAGCCAACTGGGTTTTATAGAGAAAATTAATTTATAATACACTGATTAATCAATAGAAAAAGAGAGAAAGTAAGAAAGGAATAAGAATGAAGGGCCTCAAGCCAATAAGGCCTAGACCTCAGTCCTAAGAGATAAATCAGTCAGTTGGTTTTATCACTCACCCAAGATCTCTCTAGGTAAGGCTTCTCATGCCAACCTCAGGCTCCACCTTCAAGAGAGCCTCCTTTCAAGAAATGTTTCCAGAGAATTCTCCTCCTGACTCCTCCTGAGTTCACCTTCCACAGCCCCCTTCAAAGCCTCTCCAGGAACTCTCCCTCCAGGACCTCTCTCCTCTCAGACCTCCTTCAGAGCATCAACCTCCCTCTCAGCCCTCCTTCAGAGCAAAAAACTCTCCTCTAGTCCTCAGACCCCGCTATCTTTAAGCAAACAATCTAAGTTCCCTCCCCTGAGTTCTCACATCTACCAATCACTGTTGATGTCTCCCCTGTGCCAATGGTGGCTCTAGCTGAACCCAGGACCACCAGAGGTCTCTCCCCTTTGCACATGTCTGTTGAAGGTCATATTCTCAAATAATTAAATCTTGATCTTTGCTGCAGCCCTTCCTAAATCCTGTTACTCTGAGTAGGGTGGAGATTATAGTTTCCAAGACCTGGTTCTGTCATTCCAAGTATCTCTATTGTATCAATTCTAAAATCAATCATGACTCAAAGAACTTCCTGTTCTATGCTTAAGCATAGGTCAAAGCCCTTTCCATTGTTTAGCAAAAGGTTTCTGCCCTAAAGTAGTCTTAAGTAGGGAGGAGAAGGATCCTCCCATGCCAAGGAGTTTCACATTCCAATAGAGTTCTTACTATCAGTAGGAAATTTTTTCAAATATGAAATTTCCCAGTGGGGAAATTTCCAACATTCATAAGTCTAAGAAATTTTAAGGTTTACACCAGTCTACACCCCTCATTTTATGGAGGAAGAAACTCAAGACAATTGCATCTAACTGCATAAGTCATGTTGAAAATATTCTCATTCTCTCAGTAATATTGTATATGTAGGTGAGTGTTGGGTAGTCCAATGAATGAAGGTTTATTCCAGGGTTCAGGGAGGATTTCTGGAGGGAAGAGGGAATCTAGAACACCTTTGACTCAGAGAGAACCATAAATTTCTAGGCACTCGGGGTCATAAAACATAGGCTCAAGTACTATTTCAGGATGCCATAAAGATGATCCTTAGCAATCTGAGGAGTCACTGAGGTGGGAAGGCTAAGACACAATTATACAAAAAAAACAACCTGCTTTTTAATTTTTTTCAATCTCATTCAACTCCATTTAAAATCTTCATTTTACCCAACTTTCATTAGCAGGGCTAGGAAGAGTTAAGAAAGAAATAGATGGGCAAAGTTCATATTGAAAATACGTAGTTCTATTGGACAGTCAAGCTTTTGGCATCTGTAAGGGATTAACTCTGAAAAAGGATACCAGAATACAAGCAAAGCTGACTGAGAGCTCCCTCCTGCCTCAAAATTTTCTCAGAACTTTGCCAGTAACTTTTGTTTGCATTTATTTTTGACAGTAAAAGGATCATAGAGCCACGTACAATCTTGTTAAAATTCAGGCTAAGTGAGTATTTTTATCATAAACTCTGACGGGGAGACAGCAATGGTTTGAATGCATTTCTCTTGTTATTATTTGTCCTTGGTTTTCAAAGTGGTCCAATGACATCATGGGAGGATGTCTTGACTTGTGCATGAATTGGATTTAAGTGAGACAGAGTTATACCTGGCACCCAACTTTCACCTGTGGCTTCATCAGCCTCCCTTTCTTTTCCAGAGTCATCAAAGTACAGAAGCAATATAAATCAGGAAGACTGGTTTGACCCAGGATGCAATGGATAACCTTGGCATCCTCTATATTTGAGCAAGGTCTAAGAGTTCCATGGCACCTGCTTCAGCCGTCTTTATGGCCATTGGAATCAATTGTTCACATCTGCCCATTCCAATGGGCAGTCTTGGGGTAGATGTCCCCCTAACTCACCAATGGCATACTAACACAGAGGTTACTCTCAACTTGATTTAGTCCATCTGCCAAGATGATGTGCTAGGATTTGGCAGCGGTGTGTGCTACAGCTTCTTGAAGCCATAGGAGAGAGTTGGGTGCCAGGTGGACATTAAAAGTGAATGACCAGCCCTGGAAAGAACTCAATAAACCCTCACACCAAAGGTGCTAGTGCTCCTTGAACACCTTGAACTTCAACTATATTCTTCTATCAAACTATATATATATATATATATAGATAGATAGATAGATAGATAGATAGATAGATAAATCTACATACAATCATATATGTTAGTGTAGGAAACAGAAGAAATGGAAGGCAATTGGCTTTAGTCTGTCTCTGGCCTTGGAAATGAAGCCAAGACTGATTATTGTGTGAATGGCTTCCGACATAGCAAAGGCGGTTTCCTGGCTTTCTCCTGGAACTTTAAGCTTTTTTATGTTGGACTCTTTGGGCAATCAGTATGGTAAAGTCCCTGAACTCCTTCTCAGAATCATGTTTAATATATAAAATAAGATACTTTACTAGAATTACTGGGGAAACCATGTTTAATGAAATAGGTATCAAAATATATTTCTTAAGAAGGAAATGTCAAATCATTCCAGTATCTTTTTAATAAAACTCCAAATGGGGTCATGAAGAAATGGAAGTGACTGAAGACCAAAGAATAGATAACTAGGAGGGGATCAAAACATAACCATGGGGAAGAGTTGATCAGACATTCTATACTGAAATGTTAGCTTGTTTAACAATGGAATCACTCAAGGCAGGAGAGGACCTCTCATTTTTCCCTTTCATGGACTATTATATATTGATGTATCTTTCTTTTCTTTACATTTTCAGTTCTTCATGGGAAGAATCTAAGCTCTATTCCTTTGAACCTTCAACACCAAATACAATATTTTGAACATATTAGCTATTAATAAGCACTTGTTAAACTAATAAATGAATAAAAGAATGAACAGACTGAGCAACAGGAGAAAAGCAGTGATTATCATGAACTCTCACTGAAGTAACATTATTTATGTGGTATGTGCCTGGGAAAATCATTTAAATGATCAGTGCTCAGTTTCTTCATCTATAAAATGTGAAGATTAGACTTGCTAAGTCCCTACTAGCTCCAAATTTATGAACCTATATCATCATTCAATGACATACTGGACTCTTCTTACAAGTTAGAAAATGCTATAGTTAAAAAAATAAGTGAGTTGGGAATTGGAGCACACAGATTATTATATAAACTCAACTAGCATTTGTGGTATCTAGATGGCCAAGTGGATAGAGTGTTGGCTTTGGGGTCAGGAAGATTCATTTTTATGAGTTTAAATTTGGCCTCAGACACTATATATGTGACCCTGGGCAAGTCACTTAACTTTGTTTGCCTCAATTTCCTCATTTGTAAAAAGTAATTGGAGAAAGAAATGGCAAACCCCTCCAGTATCTTTACCAAGAAAACTCTAAATGGGATCATAAAGACTCAGACATGACCAAAAAAAGCTGAACAACACTGAGAACTAACTGTACAATTATGAACAAGTCATCAAACATCACCTTCCTTGTCAACAATATGAAGAAGTCCGGTTAAATGTTATTTCAAGGGGTGGCTAGATGCTCATGGAATTGAGAGTTCAGCCTGGAAATGGAAGATCCTAGGTTCAAATCTGGCCTCAGATACTTCCTAGCTGAGTGACTCTGGGTAAGTCGCTTAACTTTAATTTCCCAGCCCTGACCACTCTCCTGTCTTGGAACTGACACTTAGTGTTAATTGTAAGAGAGAAGGTAAAAGTTTTAAGTAAAAAAAAATGTTTTCTCAAATCCCTTCCACTTGTAGATTTCTAAAATTCTTAGACACCTCAGGTTTCTGAAAAGTTTCCCACCCCCCTTTCCCAAATACTGCTCAAAATACCTCCACTTAAAAATAATACAACACCAAATCCAAAGAAAGAGAGCCCTTTAAATGCATTCTAACCCTCAAGAACTCTAAAAGACGTTGACAATTGAGGGTGTTTCCTAAGTACATTTTCTTCTTTATTTGGAGATTATCTGAGGAACTATACAGCTAAAACCTCCAGTGTGACAAGAAATAAGATATTCAACTAGTGAGGAGAGGCAGAGCCCTCTTTTCTAGTGTCCCCTAAATTTTAGAGCATTCTATTTTAAAGTGATCTACACTTGGGGAAGTAGGAAAGAAGGTAGCAAAGTAGCATCATAACCCAAATCTCCAAGGGCTTTGCTGCCTCTTAGAGCGAGGTACATTAGGCTGCCAACTAAGAGTATTTCCAGATACCAAAGAAGTATGGAAAATGCTGAGTATTGCAGAGAGGGAAATGCTTAATAGATTCTTATACATGCATTAGGGTTATGACTCATCCATTGATCTGGAAGATGGAAGCTGCCAATTCTGTCTCTGGGAATTTATTTGTTAATAAGGACTTTGACCCTGTCCATTATATTTTTTCTTCCTCTAATTATCTTACTAGATCAAATTTCAATGATTTTCCCCTTCTACAAATGATTTTAGGAGTTAAGTAACTGTTTTAACTCAACTCTTTTCCAAGAAATGAGAGAGTTTAGACATGTAAGCTCCTGGAGGGGAGGAAATGTTGTATGCTTTTGTCTTTGTATTAGAGACCCAGCACTTGGTCTCAAACGCTGTTGGTGCTTCTGATCTCTGTGCCTTGGAATTAATTTTGGGTGGCATCTTGGAACAGTGGAAAGAGCATTGAGTTGGGAGTCAGGGGACCTGGGTTTAAATCTCAGCTTTCTCTAGTCCTATCAGTATGACCTGGGGAAAATCCCTTTATTTCCCTGTAACATTGGTTCCTCATCCATAAAATGAGGGGTTTGGAATAGATGTTTACAAAGGTCACTTCCAGACCTAAATCAATGGTCACATGAACTTTCTCAAACCTCTGTATTTATTTTTCTGTACATGTGCCCCATCTTAATAGGTTGTAAACTGACCGAGGATAGGGATTATTTCATTGCTGACTTTGTAATCAGAGGATCTAGCACAGATCCTGTGCTTACTAAATGTACTTTTAAAATAAAATAAAAATAAGAATATTCTTTGGATTCAGTTGAAGAGTTCCAACACTCAACACAGTTCCTGGAACATAGTAGGTGCTAAATAAATGTCAGTTGAAGTGAATTGAAAAGTGAGCTTGGAATAGTGGGGAAATTGCTGAATTTGGAGACAGAGGACCATTTTTCAGTCAGTGATTGTCTTTTTTTTTTTAAACCCTTACCTTCCATCTTGGAGTCAATACTGTGTATTGGCTCCAAGGCAGAAGAGTGGTAAGGGCTAGGCCATGGGGGTCAAGTGACTTGCCCAGGGTCACACAGCTAGGAAGTGGCTGAGGCCAGATTTGAACCTAGGACCTCCCGTCTCTAGGACTGGCTCTTAATCCACTGAGCTACCCAGCTGCCCCCTGTGATTGTCTTTTATGACCTCATTAAGTCATTTAGTCTCTGTGAGTCTCAATTTCTTCATCTGAAAATAGAAGGTAGATGTTTGGATTAACTGATCTCTAAAATGCTTTCCGGATATAAATTTATGAAACTGTGAGGAAGACAAATGTTCTTTTTGGATGAAACCAGGTAAAGTCAACCTACATTTCAAGGCGATAACTGGTTTGGACTTTCAGGACCTGGAGATGGCCCAGATGGTTTTCATTCAATCATAAAAATGGGTTTAGAGTTTTCTGCTCTCAATCGATGCGACCTTCAACACTTCATGAGATCTGTGATTTCCTTGAGATAGCACCTCTGAGTGTAGATCGCACCATCCATATATCACTAATTCACTGCAATTTTGGTAGTTTTTCCTCCCATAATTCCCCCATATGGGGAATCACCAACCTACTTTTGGTTTGTAGGCAGGTGAGGAGCAGGGAATGGGGCTCTTCCTGTAATTCTTTCATGTTATCTCTCCCTCTCAATCAGTGATGGATCCATTTATTTTTCTGGTACATTCCTCCAGCGTGATCTTTTATAACACCATACCATATGAGTAACTTGGGGGGGTTTGATATGGAGACTAGCACACTTTGCTGCTTTGTGAATAAAATCAATGGCTTCCCAACCCACTCTGAATTTGTAATAAGTTAATCATGAAGCTGGGAGGATGCACCTTCTATATTCCAAGCACTAGCAATGCAAAATAAGCAAATAAATGAAAGATCCTACCCTCAAAGAGCTTATAGTCAATAAGAAACAAACTAGAATGTTATTATCAGTCAGTGACAGAGGTAAGGGTGGAGATTTCCAAGCCATTTTCTCAAATGCTAGAGTGAAATAGGTAGACAGAGACACTGAAAGAGGGAGATAGGGACAGAGACAAATGAAAATAGAGCTAGACAGAGACAAAGAGAGACTGAGACATAGAGCGATCTTCACTTAAATACAGCAAGAAGATTGTAGAACACATGGACATTCACCATATATGAACACATTTGGTAGGTCCATGATCAGGAGAGGATCTAATTTAATATGAGTTTCCTTCAAGCAATCCTCATATAACAAGAGGCTCGAGTTCATGTAAAATACTGTTTTCAAGGACCGCTGACATCACAAGGTGATGACTTAAACATGAATTGTATTTAAGTGAGACAGAGTTGCACAAAAATCTTCAGCCTCACTCTTGCTTTTAGTTAGTCAAGTCTAGTGGCAAGACAAATGTCAGAATGATTGTGATGACCTGGAAGGCAGGGGATGACCTTGGCATCTTCAGAGATCAATTAGTCCATTTTACACATGAGACAACTGAGGCTTAAAGAGACTGAGACTTGCCCAAAGTCATAAAGACACTAGGAGGCAGAGCAGAAATTTGAAGTTAGATTTCCTGACTCCAAGCTCAGCACTCAGACATCTAAACAGTCTTGTAAGAGACAGATTACATTTGTTTTTTCTTGAACCCCAGAGGGCATAACAAGGAACAGGGTAGGGGATGGGTAAAGGAAAATTGCATGAATAATTATAAGTATCCAAAAGTGAAACAGGCTGCCTCTGGAAGTAGTTGGTTCCTCTCATTATATTCCTTAAGCAAAGGCTGGCAGACCACTTATCCCTCTGATATAGAAAGGATTCTTCATTAGACATGCTTTGGTCTGCCTGAGGGTCTTCCATACTTCTGGACTTTAGGATTCTGTGACCATCCCTCTGACTTAACAAAGACTAGCCAGGTCAGTGCTGAAGGAAGGAGATTTTGAAAACAAAACAAAACAAAAACAATCCTATTTATATGTGTGTGTGTATATATAGATATAGATATAGATATAGATATAGATATAGATACATATAAACATAAACAGGAGTAGCAAGAGGAAAATTAGCTTCTCGGTGTCTAAAATGCCATTAGAACCAAACAGCCATTCACTAATAGTGTAGCCACAGATTCGGAAGCTTCCTATTAGGAGCTGAATGGAGTATTGAATATTTTATTCATTTGAACATTTCCAGGTCAGAGCCATGGATGGGAAAGACTCCACTCCCCATTAGAGTCATCATCTGGGCATAGGCTACAAGGTCTTGCACACACTCATTTTGCCCTTTAGACAAATGCTGGGGAAAGTGAAGCTTTTTTTCTGTTATTCTTTTTTCTTTTAATGAAGCATAGAATTGCCAAGAAGAGTAAATTGCAAATGTTAAACTTCTCTCAGAAATCATCAGTGCAAGCTTTGTAGTTGCCAACACAGGGCACAGTATTTGGCATTTAACAAAACTGATTTTCTAGTTAAGGAGATTATCATGGTCCGTAAATGAAATCGATGCTTTACTTTTTTAAAGCTAAACTTAGGCTCTTAAAGGATTCTATTCCCTAAGCCTCTGTTATCAAGAAGTTCAATTTTCAGCAGCAAACCCAAGCTCCCAGAGACTCTTTTCAATTCTAATTTCTGAGGGGTTCCAAAAGTACAAACAAGACTCGTTGAAGGAGGGGTGGATGTGGGATAACAAAATTAACATATTTTAATGTTTACAAGAGGGGTACCCCACAATTCTATATTGGGTCCCCCTCTGTCTTCTCTTTAGATGCTCTCTAAATGGTCTCATCAGGTTCAATTATCTCTATGCCACTGACTCCTAAGTTTCTACTGGGTATCCAGGTCTAATTTCTCTACAGAAAACTAGTCCCCTCACAGATTATCAACTGGCCATTGTATAGCTTTAACTGGATATCTTGGTTGGCTGGTTGTTGTCCTACATACTAGAAGAGGTTCAAAATGACATCTCTATGTCCAGGTCAACATCCAGCGTATCAGATCAGACCAATATGAGCTCAAAAGACTCGACCACAAGTTGAACACAAACAGTCCGTAGGAATGTTTTATCTCACATTTCTTTTGAGCTATTGGCATCCTGTTTTGCTCAGGGAACACAGCACTTTCTTTGATTAGGATGCTCCATGATGGATGATCTCTTGATAGTGACTCCCATGTCTCAAAATTAATTACAAAGTTTTTCAGAAAGACCTCAAGGGTCCTCATATTGTTTCTTTTGACCTCCATCTGAGTGCTTGCCTTGTATGCGTTCTCCCTAAAAATAATCTTTGAGCAAACATATGTTTGTCATTTGGACTTCATGGCCAGCCCTTCAGAGTTGGGCTCTTTACAGCAAAGTTTTAATGCTTGTCAATACAACTTGGGGAAAAGATCTCAGTGACTGCTACCTACCTTATTTTCCCAGGTGATCTTCAGACTCTTTCTAAGACAATTCAAATGGAAGAGATTCAATTTCCATGTTTTCCAGGGTAAAGATTTTAATTAATATACAATAACTTCAACTATTATATATTTTAAGATTTATTAACAATCTCTAGAAGTAAAGGAAAAAAAGGTCACAAATAGAAAAGTTAACAAACAAAATAACAAACAAATAAAAAGGTGCCCATGGCTAATATACCCGCTCAAACAGCCTGCTCCACCAATGTCCTACCCCAGGAAGGAAAGAGAGTTAGTCATGGAAAACCACCCTATTTATCTCCTGTCTATGTCAGCACATAATGACAGGAAGTCAGTGGGCTCCTGGGAAATGTAGTTCAAAGGCACAAGATTTCCAATTACACAGAAGATATCTGAAACATATATCCAAAGCAGAATTTATTATCTTTCCCATACATTCATTCCTCTTCCATCTTTCCTCATCTCTCTTGGGAGTATTAATACCCTTCCAATTACCAGCATTAAAAGTCTCAGCATCATTCTCTAGTCTTTCCTCTCCCTCATCCTCCAAATACATCTGTTTCCAACTCCTGTTAATTGTTATAATCTCTCAAATATGTCTCCTCTCTCCTGACACTGCCTCCATTCTGGTATAGACCCTCATCAACTTTTGCCTGGACCATTTCAATAGCTTTCTGGTTACCCTCTCTGCTTCAGGTATCTCTCCACTCTAGGCTATCCTCCATTGAGCTGCCAGATTGACCTTAAAATGTATGTCTGATCCTTTTCAATAACTCTCTATAAACTCAAGTATCCTCTATCACTTCCAAAATCAAATATCAAATCTCACTCTGCATTAAAAACCCTTCACAATCTGGCCCATGTGTTTTAGCTACTTAGCTCACTCTCTCCTCCTAGCCTCCACATTCTCTATAATGCTGGCACATTTTCTTTCTGACTTTTCCTTGCATGGATTAATGATCTCCCAGTTCCATTCATTTTAATCAGCTGTCCCCCTCTTCATCTCAGCCTCTAGACTTCCCTGGATTCCTTCAAATCTAATTTAAACTAATAGTCTACTTTCTCTTTCAGCCTTCCTTAGTCCCAATGTCTTACCTCTGAGATAATATCCAAGTTTCCTGTATATGACTTCTTTGCACAGAGTCATTTGCATGTTGCACCCCTCCCCCATTAGACTGTGATATAATTGAGAGCAACCCTTTCTGTGTATCCTCAGAACTTAGCACATAGTACCTGGCACATGGTAGGTGGCTAATAAATGCCTGACTTTTTCTCTTGCTCTCTGTTTCCAATCAGTTGAAGTTCTGATCTCAAACTGTCCATTGCACGGGTACCATTTTCTCCACTCAAGTGGACAGTGTTCCAGTTCAGGCCCTCATCATCTCTCACTTAGGCTATAAAAATAGCTTCCTAATTGGTCTGCTTGCTTTCACTCTGTCCTCTCCTACTTATACTTTTTATAAAGCTGCCAAAGTAATTTTCCTGAAGCACAAGTCTGACTGCATCACTTGGCTCCTCAAGAATCTTTAATGAATCCCTACAGTCTCTAGGACAAAACACAAATACCTCTCTGGGGAAGTTAAAATCCTCCCTTTTGCTCTGGTCTACCTCTCCAGGCTGATGTCACATTGCTCTTCTTCACATTACTTTATATTCCAGTCGAACAAATGCACCTGCTGTTCCCTAAATTTAAGTTCCATCTCTTGTCTCCATATATGTTCAGTCATTGTTTGGTCCTCCTAGTTAGTATGTACTTCCTCCTTTCCTCATCTATTTAAAATCCCTGGTTTCCATCAAGGTTCAGTTTATGTGTTATTTCCAGAAAACGTTTCTTAATTTCTTCTCTTCATCATTGCTATCTAGCTCCTCAAATGGCACCACTATATTTATCTGTTTATCTGTTATACCCCGTTACCCATAATGGGAGTTCTTTGAGAGCAAGGATTGTTGCCTTCTCATTTTTATTCGTTGTGTTTTATACAATGATTTGTACACAGGAGGCCCTTAATAAATGTTAACCGGATTGGGCTATTGGACTATTACAAGGCTCTCGCACAATCATTTTCCTTAAAAGATCAGCATAGAAAAATAAAACCCTTCAGAGAATATCAGATATGAAAAGAATTTCATTCATTTCTAATTTCCCTATGCTACATCCTTTTGTTATATTTTTCTACTACCAGAAAATCTAATTAGTACATAAGCACTTTCCTCTCTAATAGCATCATTGAAAGGGAGAAAAGACTATCCACAAAGTTGCCTTGTTATTTGAAATTAACTTATAGCATGTAGTTCAAACTAATTATTTTAGTAAATACTCCTGGAACTGCAAAACTTTCTTGAATATGTATTGTTTTTGTGTTCGATCATGGTTCCCAACCTCCACTGACATGGTGAGTCAATGCATCATGGTACAAAGGTAACTGAATTCTCGAAGGCTATGTCAGAAGAGAATAAGACCTATCAGGTTCTGTCAAGCTGGAAAATCTGAGATTGAATCTGGACTAAAATCTTCAAGCCTGCCAATTCCACAAACATTTACTAAGTATAGCCAATAGGATAGCCATCAAGCTAGTCAATGAAGCTGCAAAAATAACTCATGACTAAAGACTAGGTGGGTGACGATCAACCGTAATGAAGTGCCTGTGCCAATACTATCATGGATGTCTTTAAATAGAATTTTTTAGCATCATGAAACCAATTGCTTGAAAAAGGGGCAAGGAAGAGCAGAAGCCTTTTACCCATCTCCTTCACTTGAGTAATGAGAAAACCGAGGTCCAAAAAGTTGAAGTTCTGTCTTCAATGTCATCAATCTAGGAAGTGGCAGAGTCAGGTTTCAAATTCACATCATCTGATTCCAGATTCAGCACACTTCCTCAATATATAACACTGCCTCATTGTTATTGAAGAAGCCTGTTGCTCAAGTCATTTATCTTCTAGCAAGGTTACCAGTTATGCCATGTAATCCTTCCCTACTTTCCCCACATTTCCTCTCTTCTGTATATGAATACACGATGCCATGCTACACTTTCTCTCCTTTCTGGAAAATTTAGCATGAATAATGAAAAAAAAGTCTCTAGTATTAAATGACCATCCATTTTCATGGAGGTCTTATGTCCTAGGAGCTGGCCAGCAAGGCAGGCAGAGTGATTTGGGGGCTAAGTAGGTTTGGTTTTAGAAACAAGGCATCTGGGGTTGAATGTAGACTTGGCTACTTAATAGTTTGGGGACTTTGAGTAAGCCTTTTCATCTTTCTGAAGCCTTGATTCCTTCTCAGTAAGATAAGGAGGTTGGGCCATATGGCTTCTAAACTCTCTCCAGGCTCTAAATTCTATGATCAGAATTGAAAATTCTTGAATGTCTTTGGGTCGACTTTGTATCTGTTTTGCCCTATTAACACCTTTTTTTCTTTTAAATTCATCAACCAACACTTCCAAAGCCCTGCTGATGCCCTGACTCATAATTTTAGAGTTTAACAGAACCTCATTGGTCACAGGAGGTCGAAAAATCAGAGCTTTCTGAACTACATTTATGAGAAAAATACAAGTTTTTTGACCCAGGGTGCCCACAAACCGAGGAGATGAAATCCCCAATCCATCGAACCAAGTCTTGCATGACAATGAGATCGAATCCCCTAACTCTGACACTCAGCTCTGGTGCCTGCCATCATCATCCAGGGGATGACCCCCACCCCCCAATAGAGGCCCAAAATGGCAACCGCCTTCTCAGCAGTCACAGTAAGGAAAGATCCAGAAAAGAAAGAAATTGTCACTAAAATTTTGACACTGACAAAATAGTTCTATTACAGAAACAGATAAGGGTTTTATAGATGGAAGGGACACTAGAGAAGCATTCACCTCTGCCTTGTTGCGACACCCTAAAGATTCCTGTGATTTTCCATCCATACCTGAATCTGATTCCTTCTACATTTATCGCCTTCTCCTAGGAGCAGGTGAACTTATTTTTTTCTTTTTTGCAGTAAGCTTCTTTAATAAAGGTTTCATTTCCAAGATATATAACAAACTGATTTAGATGTATCTGAATAATATCCATATCCATTCACCAATAAATAAATGGCCAAGTGGTTTTCAAAAGAAGGAAGCCAAGATATCAAAAACTATACAAAGCACACCCCAAATTACTAATCATTAGAGAAAAGAAATTAAAGCTATTCTGGGTTTCTCTAACACATATCAAATTGGTAAAGATGACAAAAAAGAAAAATATGACAATGGTTGGAAGGACTATCGGAAAACAGGCAAATCAGTACACTCTTGGTGGAAAAGAGAACTAGACCAATCACTCTAACAATTTAGAACTCTCCTCTACACACACATTCAATTACTAAACTTTGAAAAACCCAGTGATACCACCACTAGACTTGAACATAGAAAAGATAAAAGAAAGAAAATTCACATACACAAAAATATTAAGGAAGCCTTCCCTAAGCACTCAGTTCCACAGCCTTCCCTCTATTACTTGTTTCCAAGTAATTCTTTTTTTTGAAAATTTTATTTAATTAGTCAATTTAGAATATTTCCCCTTGATTACAAGAATCATGTTCTTTCCCTCTCCTCCTCCTAACCCCTCCCATAGCTGACATGAAATTCCACTGGGTTTTACATGTGTCACTGATCAAGACCTATTTCCATATTATTGATAATTGCACTAGGGTGATCCTTTAGAGTCTACATCCCCAATTGTATCCCCATTGACCCATGTGAACAAGCAATTGTTTTTCTTCTGTGTTTCTACTCCCACAGTTCTTCCTCTGGACATGGATAATGTTCTTCCTCATAAATCCCTCCAAATTGTCCTGGGACATTGCATTGCTACTAATAGAAAAGTCCATTACATTCCATTGTACCACAGTGTATCAGTCTCTGTGTATAAGGTTCTCCTGGTTCTGCTCAGGTGAACTCCTTGAAAGCAGGGATTGTATCACTTTTCTAGCTCTGAATGCAGGGGAGAGTGAGATCACTCCCCACCCTCACCCTGCTCTCAGTTCACTTGATATAACCACAGAATGTAGTCATACCTGATGAGATTTTGATTTGTAAAAGTAAGATGCTTAAGACCAGGTGTCTTTATGAGGTGTGAACTCCTGGCTGATGAGGTCAAGAAGAAAACAGCTTGATTGGCTGAGAAAGCAAGCAAGTCACACCTTTGGGGACATGTAAATAAATGGTTTAAGAGCTGACTATAAAGGAGACTCCTACAATTGGAGAAGAAATTTCTCCTCCACCCTCCCAATGTCCATCCCAATGAGAAATTTCTCTCCCTAATTCCCCACCTCCAGATGGAGGTGACACTATGACACTACTTAAAAAAAAAACAAAAACAAAAACAAAAAAAACCCTTTACCTTCTGTCTCAGAATCAATGCTAGTATTGGTTCTAAGGCAGAAGAGCAGTAAGGGCTAGGTAACTGGGATTAAGTGACTTGTCTAGGGTCATGAATCTAGGAGGTATCTGAGGCCAGATCCTATGTCATTTTAAAGGTAGTTCCTGGGACAAAGGGAGACATTGACTCCAGCAGAGAGCGTACAAGATAGATTAGAGGTGACAGAACACAGACAGGCAGTCTGCAGCAGATGGTACAGAGAAGACAACTCACAATCAGTCTGTGCCTTTACAGACACATCCTCTCAAAAGAAAAATCCACAAGGAACCAATTACCCCAAAACAGATTCAACCAGATAAAAGATGACCTTTGGCGATGAAGAGTTGAGCTGTCAAGAAGGACATACCGTGGAAAGGTAGACCCTGGGAAATCAGAGGGGGGGACTGATTCTATGATGAGGTAAAGGAATTCCTGCAATATCATGAATTGTAAATTGTTTTTCCTATATATCAGTCCTCCCTACATGTTCATCTCATTACTATTGTGCTCTAAATTTGAACTCACTCTTTGTCATGGATGCTTGGTATATTTGCAGAGGAATACAGCTCCAATTTACAAAGGGAATGTTTTGGAACTCTGTCATTTTGGTAAATGTCTTTCCTAAGAACTAACCAGAATTTACTGTCCTGATTGTTAATGGGGAGTACCCCAGCAGGGAGCTCTTGATCTTTCATATTTGGAAGGAAGAACCAGAATATCAACTCTCGAACCAATGAGAGAAATTCCAGTTTAGCAGTATGATTGGAATTTGAGGGATCAACCCAAAGAGAATGCTGCATTTGATACATAATAAATGCTTAATACATGCTTTTTCATTCATTCATCTGGTCCAAATGTCTCACTTTTATGAGAAATCTAGGGATCAGAACATTTCTGGGCTGCCTCAAAAAAGTGGGTTCTCAAGAGATTTCAAACAGTAGCTAATTGACCACTTGTTGGGTGTGTTCTAGTGGGTAGGGAAAGGAAATCAACATTTACGTAGGATCTATTAATTACCAAGAACCAAGTGCCGAGTACTTTATAAACATTTGATTCTCACAACAACAACCCTGTGAGGTACCTGCTGTTAGAGTCCCCATTTTGTACAAAAATTTTCATAGCAGCTCTTTTTGTGATAGCAAAGAACTGGGATGTCCATCAATTGGGGAATGGCTGAACAAGTTGTGATTGTAATGGAACACTATTGGGCTGTAAGAAATGATAAGCAGGTTGATTTCAGAAAAAGATGGAAAAATTTACATGAACTGATGCAGAGTGGAATAAGCAGAACCGGGAGATCATTGTACACAGTAATAGCAATAGTATATGAATGTCAATTGGGAAAGATTTAGGTACTTTCAGCAAAAAATGATCTGGGACAATTCTGAGGGACTTATGACAAAGAATTCTATCCACCTTCAGAGAAAAAACTGTTGGAGTCGGAATGCAGATCAAAACAGATCCTCTTTCATTTTAGTTTGTGTTTTCAATTGAGTATTTTGGCTTTATATGAAAATTTTCTCCCAACAATGACCAATATGGACATATGTTTTATAACATCATACATGAATAACTCAAAATAAAGTTGTTTATAGTCTCATGGGGGCAAGAAGAGGAGGGAAGGGACATTTTGGATCTTATGGTTTTGTAGAACATGTGCTGAAAAATTTCCTTTCACCTAATGGGAAAATAAAATATCTTTTAAATATAGTTCTTATTTTTCACTGAAGAAACTGAGGCAAACAAAGTATAAGTAATTTGCTCAGGATCAGAGAGGTAGTAAATATCTCAGGCTAGATTTGAACTCAGGTCATCCTTAATCCAGACTCAGTGCTGTTTCCACTGTAGTACCTAACTAGGGATTCTATTGGCATATAGACTGGACTAGATGGTCACTGAGGTCCTCTCTGACTCCCCAGTCCTGCAATTCTACTAAATGACTTGCCCCAGGTCACATGGGTAGGATCAGGACCTTGGATTTTCCACTATTCCAATAATAGATGGAAAGATAACTGTTTTGTTTTGTTTTGTTTTGTTTTGTTTTGTTTTAAGAGAGGAGGAAACCTAAACCAGGGAGGAGATGAGAACATTGTCTAAATCACAAACAGAGGAAAAAGTAAGTTTCACCCAATTAAGCCTAGATTTATGATCCTGGAAAAATGTACAAATAATTTCTCCAGGATACACAATCAGCCAATAAAACAACAAGCAATAATTAATCATCTCCTAAGTGCCAGGCACTGTGCTAGATGCTAGAGATGAAATAATACCTACTCACAGGGAGAAGGGAGGGACAACTAACATGTTTGGAAGTACAGTTATCCCTACCACATCATGACTTTTCCCAGCATAGTTCTGCTATATTGCAGTTGGGTTTAAGAAATTAACTGGGAATTTGGGGGGGACTTTTGTGAGCACACAAAGGCCAATAGGCACCAGAGGGAAAGTTTAAAACTCAGAAATGCATTCTTAACCCCAAATTTACAATAAGGTACTATAAACCCAACATCAAAGAAAAGAAAAAGACAAAAACAAAAACTAAGGCATCTTCTCTATTACAAAGGGAAGGCCCCAAATTTTATAGATTTTTCAGGTCACAAGAGTGCTGCATCCCTAACCCCCCTGATTTAGAAGGGGGTAACTATACATATGGAATAAGAATAAAAGGAAAAAGTGGCATTTTTATTAGGGAAGATGGGTATTAGATGGAGAAATCAGGAGAAGCTTCATGGAGAAGGTGACACTTGCATCAGAGAAAGATTTGAACCCAGATTCTCTGATTCCAAATCAGATGTTTACTCTTTTGATCATGAAATATTTATTAAACATATTTCTTTAGTCAATTAGGCAGGGAATAGAGTGTTGAGTCTATGAAGATAGGAGTTTAAATTCAGCCTAAGACAATTACTAGCTGTATGACTGGGTAAATTACTTAAACTCTATTTGTCTCAGTTTCCTCATCTGTAAAATGGAGATAGGGTGGCTAGATGGCACAGTGGACAGAGTGCTATGGCAGGAGTCAGGAAGATCTGAGTTCAAATCCAGCCCCACACATTTACTATTTCTTTGACCCTGGACAAGGCTCGTTAACCTTAGTTCCTCATCTGTAAAATGAGCTGGAGAAGGAAATGACAAACTCTCCCTGTCTCTCTGCCAAGAAAACCCCAAAAGGGGTCCTGGAGAGTCAACAAACTGAAAATGACTAAGAAACAACAAAATGGGGGCAATAACCGCCCCTCCCCCCCCAGAGTTGTTCTGAGAGCAAATAAGATAACTCATGCCAAGGTCTTCGCACATGAAAGCACTATTAAATGCCAATTATGAAATACCTGCCACATGCCCGGCACTGCGCTAAGGACCAGAGGTACAAAGAAAAGCAAAAAGATGCTCCTGCCCTGAAGAAGTTTATGATCTATTGGTGGAGGCAGTCCGCTCCCACAGCTGCACCCACAGCTGTTCAGGCGGCAGATAGACAGAGTCCTTAGAGGGGAGGGCAATGACTGTCCACAAGTGGTCTTCCCTGTTCAGCTTATGGCCAAGGTTCTATGCAGGACATGCTTTATCATTCGTGGAAGTGGAGCGAACAGAGCCAGCATCCGGTTTCCTTTTAAAATGGAGAGAAGACAATGGGCTAAACTGGAGGAGATACTGGCTTCCAATCCTCGGTTCTGCCATTAAAAACAGCCATTACCTTTCCACTGGTGTAGTAGATAGAAAGTCCTGGGTTTGAGTTCTGCCTCTGACCTGCACTGCAATAGAATCCTGCAGGAATCACTTACTCTGGACGCTCTGGGCAACCCTCGAAGGCTATGAATCTCAGAGGAGGTTCCTCACCTGGAAGTCACTACCCAAATGAAACCCCAGGTTCAGCCCCCAGTGTCCATCCCCCATCCCCTATTTCCCAGCCCCCTAACCTCCGCCATCTCTCTCTCTCCCTCTGGGGCAAATGTGACTCAGAAAAAACTAGCTTAGACATTAGAAACACTTGGTGGGAAGACAAAAGGGGTGGGGTGGGAAGAGATAGTTAACAACTTCCTCTCTCTCCTTTGAGGAGGATAGCACTGCTATTCCCTTGTTACTCTAATGCTGGGAGGAAGAGAGAGGGGAAAGAAGAGATTATGTTTCATTTGAAGAAAATGTGATTTCAGCCCTCTCCTATGAACCTGGCCAAGTTCCCAGCAAATCCTGGCCTCTTTCCCTTTTTACAGATCAGGAGCTGTGCCCTCAAGCTGCCTGAAACCCCTCTACCCCTCTTTCCCCTCCTCAAAGTAATGGCTTCTCCAATCCTCCAGGACCATTTCCTTTAGGGTGAAGAAGAAGCTTATCTAGGCGAGGCAGTGACATCATGGAGCATCCTAGTAGGGCAGAAATGGGGGAAAGGAAGAGCCAGCGACTGATAGCTCTCCTCACATCCCAGCAGCATCCAACCATCCTACCAACCATTAAATAGAATGGAAATCCCACGATGACATTGTAGGAGTGGAAATTTTCTACCTTTGAACTATGTTACCCAGAATTCCTTTTGTATTTCCCAGCATCCTTTTCCCTTTGTTTATGTGTGTCTTTACATTATTGTTTATAACTTTCTGTGATTCCCTCCTCCCTCTGTTTCTTCTTTCTGGAGATGGCAGCTTGAGTTAGTTGGCTCCCTTTTCACTCTAGTTTTTATTTTAATAAACCTTATAAATATAATACTTGAGTTATTGTATATTAATTTTAACTCTCACAACAGCAAACAGGTCCTATCTAAAGTCTGCCTCTCATTGAGGCTTACACAGTAGACAGTAGCTGTTTAATAAATGGTTGTTGAATGTTGATAGGATCTTCCACTGTGAGCTGGTTGGGCCTTAGAGGTCACCTAGCCCAACCCTTCATTTTACAGAGAAGGAACCAGAGGTCTGGAGAGGTCCAAACACCTGTCAAAGGAAGTTCCCAGCAGTAGTCAGCAGCAGAGATGGAATTCCAATCCATGTCCTTTGACCTCAAGGGCAGTGTTTCTCATCGCCGCCATCCCTGGGTGGTGGGGGGTAGGGGGGAGAGAAAAATATTATCTATGCTCTGTATTTAACTAAAGTTAATCAGTGATGTTTGTTTTTGAGAATCAATATGTTCAGAGAAACTATCTGGCCAACATGGTCCTTGCCTGCTAATAAAAAAAAAAGTACTTAAACTGTTTCCAACTCATTTTTTTTAGTCGTTATGAAACAAAGAAGGCAAAATTCCACAGGAATGAGAAGATAATGTGGCTTTGAATTATTTATGAAAGAGAATAATGGCAATAAAGCCACCCCCTTGGGGAAGATCTAACTTCTCAGAAAGCTAAGGATGCTGCTGCCGCCATTGATCTGGTCAGAGTTGGAGTAGGGGAAGGAAAGCAGAGTTAGGGACACTCTCCATTTTGACATTGTCTGTGGTTCAAGAGAGTCTAGGAACACTAGACTAAAGACTCATATCATCCTTCCCTATTCTTTTGCAACACAATGGAGTCTCCAGGGCTCTTGGCTTCCAAACCACTACATCATGGCAGCCCAGTGAGTCAACTGCTAGACAGGTAGCAATGCGAGGCCACTTGGAAAGGCACAATTGATTCACTCATTGATTCGATAAGCATTTGTTCAAACAACATTTGCATCCCAGCCATGTGTGGGATACAGAAGAAAGCAGTAGTAGGCTGTGGAACAAGTCTGGTAGGGCCTCATCACGATTCCTGTAGAGAGAGCACATAATGGAGTGATTGTGGGAGCTCCTTCAGCTTTGACCCTAGTTCTGACCGAGAACTCGGTGTAAAAGACCCCCTGGGTCATCCAGCTGCAACCCTCTTGGAACAAAGCTGGTGATGTCAGCTTTGGCATTCGGAGCCAGTGAAAGGAAACCCTTGTCCAGCGGCTTGGAGGAGGATAAATCACCACCCTACACTGGGTGTTTACAAAGATGTCAACAAGAAATACACATATCTTCCCGCTAAACAAAACCACGTAAGTACAGTGAGATGCATCAGCTTTTTTCTCTTTCCTACTTTAGAAAGTCTTCACTCTCACAAGACTCCTCTTTCCTTCTCTTTTGGTTCTCCCAAAAGACCGCACCAAAGCAAATAAAATAAGAAAAATATTGGACTTGAAATGCATTTCTTATTTCCCTTTTCACTATGCCTGTCCTTTGTTATTTCTCTCTATCGCCCCGAACACCAATTAGTGCATGTACCTCTTCCCTTTGAATAGCATCATTGAAAGGGGGAGAGGCAAAGTTCATCTTTCAGAAAGCTATGTGGGTCAGTCTGTTTGAAAATCCCCACAGAGGTCCCTGGCACCTCGATCAGACTCTATTCTTGCATGGAGCACAAAGCTTAGATCTGATTCCACCACTCCCCAGTCCCAAAGTCACAGAGCTCACTGACTGCAAGAAGGTTTTCTTTTCTTTTTGCATTTCTTTTTTCAGTTCTGCAATGAGCTGCCAAAGAAATAACTCAGCCTTTCCCAATCACAGCTGGGAGACAGGAATTTATTGGAGCCTATTTAAGCACCCAATTGGAGATGTTTATCTTTGCTAAATGCATAGAAAGTTACCATCTCAAAGGGAAAAAGAGAGGCGGAAGGACTTAAGATGGAAATTTGGGGTGATTAATTTTCCCCAATATTTGCAGAATAAAATGTCTACTTTTTTAAAGGAAGAAAAACAACAACAACAAAAACTCTTTTAAACATTCTCATGCATTGTAGGTTTTTGGTTTGAGTTTATTTCCAAAATACCAATGGTCTCATGGGCTTTGCTTAAGGCATTTTAAGCACCAGAGGAATAATAATTAGTAAACTGTTGTAGAGACACTGTGCGACAGATTTTTCTTTTTCTAAGCTGGCAGACAGAAATGTTTTATGGTGACAACCTAACTGAGAAGCTGAGCTTCGTCCAGTTAGGGAGCCACAGTGGACTGAAACCACTAAGGAGTTCTTATGGAGTTCCACTTAAAAATATTCCAAAAGAAGTTTCTAATTTTTCTCATTGATCATTAGTTTTCATACACGATAGACCCATATCAAATATTCCAACCTACAGCCCTCATTTCCTTACTGGAGTAAGAGGACTGGCATTAGCACTTTCTAAACTTGGGTTCGAATTCCAGTTCTGCCATGGATTCTATATTCATTTGACCTTCAGCAAGCAGGGAAACATTTATTAAAATCACCTACTGTTTGTCAGGCATGGACAGCTAGGTGGCTCAGGAGATAGAGCACCAGGACTGAAGTCAGGAAGACTCATCTTTTCTGTGCCTGGGGAAGTCACTTAACTCTGTTTGCCTCAGTTTTCTCATCTTTAAATGAGCTGGAAAGGTAATGGCAAACCATTCCAGTATTCTTGCCAAGAAAACAGCAAATGGAGTCAAGAAGAGTTGGACCAAACTGAACAATAACCAGAAATGTGTCAGGCACTGTGCTAGGTGCTCTGTAAACCCTGCAACTCTCTCTGTTTCCTCACCTATAAAATGTGATTATTAGACAATCGGTAAAGCCCCCTCCATCCCTAAATGTATGCTTCTATTATCCTGGCATCCCTCTGTGATATAACCAGGAGCTTCCATAATAAAGTCACAACAGTAGGAATTCCAGTGTGAAATTGTGCATGTACACAAAACCCTTATTACATGTGGCAGTCTGAAAATTGGCTTAGTTTCCTCTCTTGTCCTTTCAAATTTGGGCAAAGCTCCTCTCTTGTCCCATTTATCCTAAGGGGAATTTCACACTCTCAACTTTCTTTGTGGGTTCCAACGAGATATTTCTAGCCTAGAGTTACACACTGGCCAATTAGTTTTGGGAATGCTAGGCTAGATGATTCCTAGGGTCCCTTCCAGCTATAACAGTCCTTGGAGATGAAGGGTTCTTTCATAGATATTTGAACTTCACTACAGGGAAATGATTTGTTCAAGGGCCTTATGGGTGAGTCAGTGGTGCAACCCAGTCGTAACTCTGACTATTTCTTAGCCAACATTATGCATCTGCATCTAGATAGAATGTTCCAAATATCATTTTCCTTCTCTATTCCAATAGCAGGAACTTGATTTCCTTGTGTATTCTCTTATTCTTAAAGTTTCATGCTACTTCTCTGAGTCCAAGGAATTCCATTGCATTTTTGTGGATCTCTTTGACATTTGGGACTGTCTGTCTTTTATTCTCCATCCCTGCCTCAAGGCTTTACTGTGTTGTATTAATGGTTTCAGGATTGTGTGGTAGACATAAATATGAAAAATGATAGCTCCGCTATAGAATAAATGGTATACTAGAGAAATTTATTATCACATGACATTGAATTTTGTACGTACCTATAAGAATTTCTTGAATTAGGTGGCATAGTAAATAGAGCTAGAGATAGGAAGACCTGAGTTCAAATCAGACCTCAGTATCCTAGTAGCTCTGTGATCTTGAGCAAGTCATTTCATATCTCTCTGTCTCAGTTTCTTCATCTAAAAAATAAGGATAATAATAGCAAATACCTATAGGGTATTGTGAAAGTCAAATGACATTTTTAAAATACTTTGCAAAATTCAAAGCAAATGTTAGCTTTTATTATATATTTTAAGCCAAATATTTTACTGGATTTAATAAAATTGGCATAGATGGGGTTATTGAGAAGACAAATGTAGAAGACACCTAAAAATAATCATTAGGGAAAAAAATCACTGGAAGCCATTAGGGTAGAGGTGTAGTCTTCATTGATTCATTGTTTCTTAGGTGAGAGATGCTCTCTGTGGTTTAAATTAGGAACCATACCTGCCTCTGACCCTTAGAAGACACTGAGGTATCAAGCCTACCCATCCTCCCTTGCAACCTTCAGGATCCTCTCAAAATGGAAATATGACTCCAGGACATGGCTTTCTATAGAGAGAAAGAACATCTATGTTAAAAAACAAATACAACATAAATGTAGGTTGTCTCCTACATTTTCTGCAGTATTAATGCAGTTTTAAGTTGTTGAAATTAAATGCTGCCTTAAGATTTTTGAGACACTGGGTATAAAGTAATTATGGAAAGAGGATTAATGCCTGGAAAATTCCACAGAGACCTTTTTTAGAAGGAGATTTTTATACTATCCTTGAAGAAAGCTAGAAGTCACAATGGAGAGTGCCAGGGCTGGACACAGGAGAACTTGAGTTCAAGTCCAGCCCCAGACATCTACTAGATGGATTACACTGGGAAAATCACTTAACCATGTTTGCCTTAGTTTCCTCATCTGTAAAATGAGCTGGAAAATGAAATGGCAAACCACTCCACTATCTCTGCCAAGAAAACTCCCAATGGGGCCACAAAGAATTTAACACAACTGAATTATAAGGTAGTCTAAACTAGAGGTAATGAGATTCTGAATTAGGGGGTAGCCTTAAGAGTTTAGAAAATGGAAATTATTGGAAATATCTTATGAAGGCAGAATTAACAAAAGTTGGAAATTGATTTGTTAAAGGTGAGGAGAGAGAAGAGTTAAAGATGTCTTAGGAATTGTGACCTAAGTGACTTAAAAGATGGGGGTACCTTCAATGGGAATAAGGATGTTCATAAGAAGGGAGGTTTCAAGACACAAAGAAAATGAATTCTTCTTTGGATGTATGGAGCTGGAAATATGTCCAGAAGATCCTGTTAGAAATGTAAAACCATCCTGATGGAAGCTGTGGATTATAAACCACATCTTAAGCCCAATCAAAATTCTGGTAGGTGTTGACTACAGCCCTCCAGGACACTCCTTTTCTTCCTCAATGAGTTCAGCATCTGGCTCACAATTGTTTTCTCCTTTCCACCTCTTACCTTTGCACCTTACATATTGACATTCCCTCAAGGACTCTTAAATAATCAGCAACTCAAATTATTTACTTCCTATGTCCTATTCCTCCACCCTGCCTCAATCCATCCTTCATCAGATACCAAGATGATATTCCTGAAGCACAGGTCCTACCATGTCCACATCCTACTTAATAAGCACCAGTTGTTGTTCTGTTATCTCCAGGATGAGTTATAAAACCCTCTGTTTGGAATTGGAAGCCCTTCATAACCTAGCTCTCCCTCCATCTTTCCAGCTTTCCTATGTTTGCATCCTTCTCCTACTTCTTTAATCTCTCCTTGAGATTCTTCAAACAAGACACTCCATCACCTGACTCTGAACATTTTCTCTGGCCATCCCCAATGCCTGGACTGTTTCCCCTCCTCCTGCCCCTCTCTTCCTGACTTCCTTGTCATCTCAACTACAATCCTACCATCTACAGCAAGTCTTTCAAAATGTTTTGATTCTAGTTCCTTCCTTCTAAATTATTTCTTATTCATCCCATATGAAGATTGTGTTTATTTGTTTGTTGTGTTCCCTATTAAATTGTGAGTTCCTTGAGGGCAGGGATTGTCTTTTGCTTTTTATTGTATCTTCAGCACTTAGCACAATGCCTGGCACTGCTTAATAATTGCTTACTGACTGAATGACATCTGACGGAACTGTATCTCAGTAGAGTCCAGAGTCAAATCTGTGTGTATGTGTGTGTATATGACATGCTGTGACAGATTAAGCCAATCATTAAGGGCAAGTGTAGAGACAGAAGAGGGGCTAGGAAAAAACCCTGGGATACCTCAGTATACAGAGGGAAGAGCTGAAACATGAATGATGATCTAGAAGAGAAAGTAGAAGGCAGCTCTGAAAAAGAGGAGAATCAGGTCATCACAATGTCTTGAGAACTCTGGTAGAAGTGCATCAGCCAATCAATTCAGAGCATTTATTAACCAGCCTAATATGGGCCAGGCACTGTGATAGCCATTGGGGAATTCAAATATGATGATTGAAACAATCCCAATTCACTGGGAGCTTACAGACTAATATGTATGAAGGAAGAGCAAAAGGAAATGATTAGTAGTGTCAAATACCTCTAAAAGATCAAGAATGATGAGGATGGAGAAAAGGCAATTGGATTTAGCAAATAAGGCATCCCTGGAAGCCTTTAGGTTTGGGAGAAACAAAAGAATAGAACTGAGGATTAGAGGAGGAAGGAAGGATTGAGGTTCAGACCAGACATAAGCAGAAATAAAGCATATAGTAAGCACTTATTTTAAACTGGTCCTTGTACTAAGTGCTGAGGATACAATAAGTGAGATTGTCCTTTTCTTCAGGGAGCCTACATACCAATGAAGGAATAACATATATAATAAATAAATAATAAACACATATAAATAAGTGCTGGAAAGGGAGAAAATCCCTTTACTGGAATACTATGAGGATATTGCAGGAAATAGTGTGGCTTCTGGCCTCTAGGAAAGCCCACCTCTCAAATCTGGGAGGAGGCAGGGGTAGAGGCCAAGTTCCCATGAAATAAAGTGGCAGAATGGAGAGAAATAAATTGTCAAATTGGAGAATAATCCCATAAAAGTTGGAGAATAATTGCATGAATGAACCTTTTTTCATTTCTAACTTTGCCCACAGTTAATCCATGTACAGATCACTCACAATATCCATCACTGTGATGTGAATTTAAGATCTTTAGATCCTTACCATTTTAATGTACTTTTAAATTCTGTAAAATAAATATTTTCATTGTGTATAATGCTGGGGCTGCCATTTGCCACTAATGGGCACTGATGCTTTTCCTTCTCATTGTAACTGAATTAACTCTACTGTCTCTGAAGCATCAAAATTTGTGTTGACCCCAAAGTCAGTGGAAAGGCTCATGAAGAAGTCAAATAGTCTATAGCACATTTTAAATAAAGATATGCTCATAAAATGTGACAAGAGACATAGTTAGAGAAATGTAGAATCAAAAAGGAAGGTGTCTCAGTCATACAATTTCATGATTTCATGGCTTTTTGAGCTAGAAGTTACCCCACAGGTCATTTAATCTGACCTCATTTGCAAGATGAGGAAACAGGACAGAGAGGTTGAACAATTGGACTAAGATCATCTGAGTAGTAAGTGGCAGAAGCAAGACTCATGTACTCTGGCTCCAATCCCAACTCTTTTTTTAAAAACCCTTACCTCATGTCTTAAAATTGACACCAAGTATTAGTTCCAAGTCAGAAGAGGCATAAGGACTAGGCAATATTGGGGGGGGGGTGTAAATGACTTGCCCAGGGTCACATAGCTAGGAGGTATCTGAGGTCACATTTGAACCCAGGACCTTCGATTTCCAGGCCTGAATCTCTCTCCATTGAACCACTTAACTGCTTCCTCTCCCAAGTTCTCTTCTACATTCTATGCTACAGTACACAACAGAGGGATAGCCCAAGTGTTGTATTGGTATTTACAGAATGTTGAAGGTCCAACACATCGAGGATGTCTTCCATGGAGGATTTATGGAAGGACATGGGCAAGTACTGGCATTGGTAGGCTACAATCAGCATCAGTGGAGAGCCTAACCACACTGAGAAAGTCAAAGTAGCCTAGCATCCGGGATACTGCAATTTACACTATGATTATTCATGTAAACAAATGAACATCATTTTTTAAAATGAGCCAAAGCTTGAAACTTTTTCATGCCTTTGTGAACTCATAGGATATCAGCCTCTCAAGTTCATATTCTGTCAAATGACATTTTGTGGCATGTAAGAAAACTCATGTACCTTTCTGCGGAGGGTGGATGATTAAGCAGATGTGCATTAGCCCTTTGAATCATACAGTGCACTGTGTTCCATTCCTCAAGCAATTCCAAGTGACCACTCTAATGATCAAAGCATTTCACAGCTACTTCTCTCCACTCCACTTAATCCATTAGAGGAAAACACCCTAAGAAAGAATATATATCTTGCTGATAGGCTGCAACATAAAAATTTAAGGAGATATACTTAGCAAATGCTGAAACATAGGGAGGTCATTGACTCAATGCTGTTCAGTGCTTTGACAGAGCTTTGGCTGTTTTCCTATGACTCTGATGGCAGGCAGAGGAAGATGATGATTCCACACCTACCAGGTTATGTCCAAGGACAGAATGGAAATGAGGAAGAATGTGACAGACTTGGTGTTGAGCTAGAAGGACTGGACAAAACACTTCTAAGATGTCCATCCATCTGTAGTAAATGAACAGCCTAGAGACCAGAAGACCATGCAGCAGGTTACTTCCTCCAAGGCACTAAATGGTACTTGGCATGCTGACCAAGGTTAATTAAAGGAAAATCATTCATTTAATCAATTTATTTCCAGAGATGGTTTTATTCCCTCTGGTTTCCTACTGAATTAAACTGAGGCTGTCTTGCCTTGAGAAGCTTAGTATTACTCCTCCCAGCCCACTCTTCTCATTTCTACTCCTAGGAACTCTTAGCATCTTTCAAAGCATCTGTGAAAGGGAATTCCTTGTTCTCTTTTCTGAGTTTACACTTGTAAAAGGGAATTCTTTATTGCCTTTGTCAATTTTTGAGTTAACACTTGGTTAAACAATAACTTAAGTAGCCCTACTTAGTACCTCACTGGATTATGAAGACAGGATTAACTCTTTGTCCACTTTTGGATAAAACCAACAAAAGTTTGATCTATATGGAGGAGTTCACAAGACACTTACTACAATAGGTGACAACTCCAGAAACTTGTGAATCCTTTGATAAGAGTTTATACTTTCAGAGGTCTTTGATTAGAGTTCACTCCTCTGAAAGGTAAGAACTGGTTCCCACAAACACTGGCCCCTGGGCAGTGCTAGCTCCATAAAAGCCATGAATCCTTATGCTTGAATCAGTCTTGTGGAGATAATGTCCTGACTAGAGAGAGTCTTTGAGGAGCTTCACTGGAGACTGTGACTTGAATCATGGACTTGGATCTCAGCTTCAAGTTGAACTCTGACTCCTGGACTACTTCATGGGGTAAGTGAAAGACTGACTCCTTTCCTAGTTTCTGGAGAGACTAGCTTCCATCTTGGAGGAGGTCACGTGGTTACTCACTATCAGCCTTCCTGGTTGAGAGGTAATAAATCTCTACCTGGACTAAGATAGGATAGATAACTTTTCTATCCCCTTCAAATTTCTCTACTTTATTTTTTCCTTTACATTTTGTAAATATTTGTAAATACATTTCTGACTTGAGATATAATACATATCGGTGACCACATAATTTCATAAAATTATTATCCAACCATTAATTTTCACCTATACAGCTTAAGAGTCACTACCTACAAGAAGCCATCCCTAATACTTCTTGAGCTTTGAGGGTTGCCATTTACTTTGATGTATCTGTCCATATTGTTTCTTTTCAGCAGAACATTAGTCCCAAAGAGCATAAGTTGTTTTTATTTTTGTGTTGGCACCATAGTCCATTTTATTAAAAATCCTTACCTTATGTGTTAGAATCACCACTATGAATTGGTTCTAAGGCAGCAGAGCAGTAAGGGCTAAGAAATGAGGTTAAGTGTCTTGCCCAGGATCACACAGCTAGGAAGTGTCTGAAGCCAAATTTGAACCCAGGACATCCAGTTTCCAGGCCTGGCTTTCTTATCTCTGAGTGGCCTAGATGCTCCCATAGTACATTCTTAATAAGTATTCATGGAATTGGATTAAATTGAATTTTTAATTCTTTCTGTGAAGGAAAAATATTTTTTTTTAGTGTTAGATTGTAGAACTAGTGTGCCTGGGAAAATTAAGAGCTAGTCTTTCCCTGATAAGTAGATCTCAGTTCAAAACAGTTCTGACACATACTGTCTATGGGATCTTTGCCAAGTCTCTTCACTGTCCAATACCTCCAGGCACCTCTTGAAGAATATAGAAGCATTGGTAGAAGAAATTTCCTCACCTACAACTTCCCTCTACCAATAAAATCTTATGTTCCTTTCCAATCCCTAAGTTCTAGCCTTAGAAAACATTGGAAAGATTCCAGTTGACCAGATGTATATATTTCCTAATATTGGCATAAATCATAGGGATTTTTGGCATAAGCTGTAGGCCTTCAGTCTCCTACCTGGAGTGATAGAAAAGGAAAGATACCTTTGCAAAAACCTCAATAAATCAAATCCTGGCATGGATATCCCTTAAAAGTGGTGTCCACATGTAAAACCCAATGGAATTGTGCATGGAATATGGGAGGGACATGGGCAGAGGGGAGAGAAAGAACATGAATCATGTAACCATGGAAAAATTCAAATTAATTAATTAAATAATTTTTTAAAAAACTGGTGTCCATGCAGATTTTATTACTATGCCTCCCTCTGTCCTGGAGATGTGGACCAAAGATGAGAAAGCCCATCCTGAGAAACTAACAAAGGCATATCAAAATTATTATACTTTTCAACATCAGATAAGGGTGAATAGAAGGAATGAGACTGTGATAAAATGGTGTAACAAATATTCTCTGTGACTTAAACCATCATCTTGTCTTAACATTACAGCATCTTAACATTATGGCATTTACTTTTTATGTTATCTTACATATAATTGAGGGAATCTAAGTACATCTCAATCTATAGGGATCTTGAGGGTCATATAGTTCAGGCTTTCAACTTACAGATGAGGAAACTGAGGTTTGGAGAACTAAAGTCATTACTGAAGGTCTCATTAATAGTATGTAACAGAACCCAGGTGGAAACCTAGGTTCCTTAACTCCAAATCCTTCTCTTTCTACTGAATTGTAATACCTTCCTCCAGTGAGAAAAGCATGGTGTCATGGTTATTAACAAGTAGACCATGTGGTGTCTAAAGGACAACAAAACAAGTTCTTAATAAAAACAAGTTCTTTATAGTTTTCAACACAGCATAAAGATCAGTTGCATAAGGTTCAGGGCCATTCATTGGAACATGATCTGAACTAGGAAGATGGCCCTAGGGTCACACATCACTGAGGACAGCTCACGGGTTATGTGATAGGAGGAAAGATATTCTAAAAGAATCTCTGAACTTCAGTGGCCTGATCAGTAAAAATGTAAAAATTATACTTGCTTCTCAAAACTGTTGGGAGTCCAAAAATGAGAAAATATTATTAAGAGTGCTTTGCAAACTTTAAAGGGCGACACAAATGCCAACTTCTCATTTTGAAAATTCAAATTCATGCTGTGATGTAGTGGAAAGAGCCTTCTGGACATTGGAAGTCATTTTGTCCAACCTTTTGATTTGATGAATGAGGAAAATGAGTCCAGAAAGTTAGATAACTGGCCCAGGGTCATGTAGGTAATGAATAGCAGAAATGGGTTTTGGACCGTGGTCTCCTAATTCCCCATTCCAGCATTCTTTCCACTGTGTTACATTAAGCACATAAATATTCTTTAACCATATTGTGTAGTGTGACTGCTCCTATTCATGGCTATATATTTAAGAAATCAGGATAATTTTTAAAATCTTTGTGTCAAGAGAGAGTAAAACAGGATCAGTCTCCAACTTCATCATTAGCTAGCTAATGATGTACATCAAATAAATCATGCAGTCTCTCTAGACTTCCTTTTCCTTACCTGCAAAATGAAAAGGTCAATGGAATGATCTTTGTTCCATTCAGCTTGAGGAACTGTCAATTTGCAGGGAAGGTTTGAGTGATTCCTTAGTCTCTCTAACTTCTGGGACCAGCATATTTCTTTTTCTTGGAAAGATAGTTTAATTTTTCCAAGAGCAATCTTGTAGTGAGAAATTTCTGTTTTGGATGGTTGTTGAACTGACTGGCCACTGCTTCATTCCGACTTTGGGATGCAACGCTCTATACTTACTTATTTTTCACTTCCAAGTTTAATGTTGTTGCTGCCCCACAAACAAACCTTCCCAAATCAATAATGACTATGCTTTCTGCTCTTGAAAAGTAACCATTATTTTCATGATTTCTACTTTTTAATCTGTACCTATGATTTCATTGCCATGGGAACTAATTGAGTAGGAAAACCTTTTATAGGTTGTAGATCAGCTGCTCATATTGTAAACCTCAAAATTTCTTAGACTTATAAATGTTGGAAATTTCACCATTGGGAAATTTTATACTTGAAAAATTTCCTATTGATAGTGGGTCTTGACTATTGGAATGTGAACCCCATTGGCATGGGAGGTTCCTTCTCTTTCCTTCTTAAGATTACTTTAGGACAGAAACCTTTTGCTGAACAATGGAAAGGACTCTGACCTATGCTTAAGCATAGAACAGGAATTTCTTTGAGTCATGATTGATTTTAGAATTGATACAATGGAGATACTTAGAATCAATCTCCACCCTATTCAGTTCTAACAGGATTGAGTAAGGGCTGCACCATAGATCAAAATTTAATTATTCCAATCTCTACCCTACTCAGGTTAACAGGATTTAGAAAGGGCTGTAGCAAAGGATCAAAGATTTAATTATTTGAAAATATGACCTTCAACAGACATGTGCAAAGCCAGAGACCTCTGGGCGGTCCTGGGTTAAGCTAGAGCCTCCATTGGCACAGGGAAATTGATGGACAGGTGATTGGTAGATGTGAGGACTGAGGGGAGGGAACTTGGATGGTTTCCTTAAGGATAGGGGGGTCTGAAGACTCGGTGTGGTGGTTGAAGAGTTTGTCTGAGTGGTTGGAGTGTGCTCTGAGAAGCTTGTTCTGAAGGAAGCTGAAGGTGGGGGCCTCTGAGACTGTTTTTCCATTTTGGTCACGTGAGTAATAGGGACTGATCTCTTTTCTTTGCCCCAGCTATCTAAGGGCTTGGGCCTTTTGGCCCAGCCTAAACAGAAGGGGTATTTAAGCCCTATTCCCTTCTCTCCCCTTTCTCTCTCTCTATCTCTAATTCCTTTCTTCCTCCTGTTGTAATTAAACTCCATAAAAGATTGACTGCTGACTTCAGTTTTCATTTAGGAATTACATAGCTGAATTCCTTGGCGACCTTAAATTAATATATATCAGTCTTTTAAAGTGATTTCCTTGTCACAATATGTAGTGTAAAGCCTTGGAAAGTGACCTTTTTAACTGAAAGGATAAGAGATTTGTCCAGATTCACACACTAGTATGTCAGTGGCAAACTTTGAACCCAGATCTTCCTGACTTCCAGTCTATTCTTCCAGATATAAGATCATAGGGTTGGTATTATAAGGGACCTTAAAGACTATCTAGTCCAATTCCTTTTCTACATCTTAGAAAGCTAAAATAACTTGCTTAAGATTACATGGGTTGTAAGAGGCAGGATAAGGATCCAAACCACTTCCTCTGCTTTCCCAGTCTGTAGTGGCCAATGTACCTCCCACTATGCCAAAGGAGATGAGCAAGTTACTTTTATTCTCTAGACCTCAATTTCTACATCTAAAAATTCAGAGGGAACCTCTGTGGTCCCTTCAAAAAACCTCCAACACCCCGAGTCTGAGTCAGCTTCTTATACTTGGATTCCAACATCAGTCTTCATGTCTTTTAGGCATTCATTAGATCTTTCCCATGAAGTTATTACTCATTATCATAGCATGCAGATACCTTTGATGTCTCAAAGACTATGTTAAAAGGGCAGAAGCTCTAGATCCAATGACAAGGCCAGAGATTAAGAAGGTTTGCCATCAATGTGCCATCCCAAACACCTGCAGAGAAAGGCATCCCTGGGTTGGCTCTCAAGGGTACTGATTTTTTTCCTGCCAGAACAACTATTAAAGATCATCTTCTAAATCACAGAGGGATCACATCTGTTGAAGATGGAGTGACTTGACCCATAAAATCATGGATCCTTGAAATGTGGAAGTATTGATTTCTGACTGAAGTTGTCTGAGATTCATGATTTACACATGGAAAATCTGTCACACAAAAGAGTTCTTACTTCCAAGCAGAGAGGACAGTATCCTGACTGCTTTTCTTCATAGTGACACAAGAGACCCAATTGTTTTGACAGAATTCATTCATTCATTCAACAATCCCTTGAATAAAAAGCATTATTCAAGGGATTGATGAATGAATGGGTTAATTGGCTCCTGTGAACTTGATAAAATGTATAATTTTCTGATAAGAAAAAAAAACTGCTCCTGAGATAGATAAACCTGGCTAATTGTTGAAACCATGAGAGGATTTGTCTGTTTCTCTGCTCATATCCCTCAGTCTTGAAGATGATGGGGATTACAATTGTTTGTTTCTTTAAGCAGCAGAGCCAATAACATGATATGTGTGATGGACAACTAAGTCTAGACAATGCCTTGGGCTCAGCATATCAATCAATATAACTTCTAATGATCCAAACTCTGACAGGAAAACTAATTCCCACCTGACACCCTGTCTACACAACTGTCCTGGGACATTGTTTGGTGTAGAAAATAAAGTCCAGATGTAAGGACACAGTCAGTAGATGATTTCATAGATGGTGTAACAACTACATGCTGTTCTTAGATAAGAGATCCTAAAGGACTTTTTTTAACAATTATAAAGGTAGACTTCCTGGGGTGGAGCCAAGATAGAGGAGTAACTAGAGCAGCACTTCCATGGCACCATGACAATCCTCTTTGACCAAGCTTAAAATATTGTCACAAAATGAATATAGGAGAGAAAGAACCAACAAGGAGACAGAGGGAAACAACTATCAAGAAAAGAAAACCCCAAAAGGTAGGCAGACAGCATTTGTGGTAAGAGAAGGGCAGAACCAGCAAGATGCGGTAGCAAGGAGGGAAGAGCAAGAACAAACCACACCCTCCCCCCACCCCAACCCCATATCTGCTGTCAATTTCCAAACTTAATCTCAAGCCAACATTCAGACCTTGAGATCCTGCCTCCACACATAGTGGTCCAAGTCAACACACACTCCTTGAAATTTCTAATCTGTGGAGAAGTCCGAAGTCCCAAGGCAGGGCAATCTGGGCAGAAGGGAGCTGATTCAAATGGACCCAGAGCAAAGCCAGGAATCCTAGTCTGGGATTGGGATGAGGAAATAATCCACAGTTTGGGGTAAGGAGATAGTTCACAGGGGAGTCCTTCCCATAGATTTTTCCCTCAAATTAAGGGCAGAGCTCCAGGACAGGGCAATCAAAGGTTTGCCTAATGAGACCAAAAACTTGTTTGAGTCTAAGCCTGGGGCTAGAATTTGATCTGCCCCTGACCTGATCAAGTTCAGTGTGAGATCAAAAGCTTACACCTAAACCAGATGATTCTCAAGGGTCAACTGAATCAGCAAGAGGAGAGGGCTCTCAGAGCTCTCAGCCTACAGAGCATCTAGTAAACTAGTAACAATCCAGAAAATAAGCTGAGAATAACATCAAGGAAGGATTGAAGTTTAAGAGGGCACCCTGATATCCCAGAAAATAGAGCCTACTTATAATTAGGAAAAATGAGCAAACAACAAAAAAAGTACCTAACTCTAAAGAATGTTTATGACAAAAAGAGAAATAAAAGTCCATATATGAATAGCTTCAGGCTATCCATTCACCCATCACTAAGTTAAAAAGCTCCAGAATCTTATACTGATGCCAGGAATAGGGATATGGAGTAGATATGTGATTTAATTTATAGTGAGCAAATATACTCCTCTCTATTAATATAGGCTGGCATCTTCTCTCCAACTTACCTGCTAGCCAATGTATGAATTCCCTACTAAATTCATTCATATATTGTGTGCAAACAAAAATATTTCTATAAAATCACAAAATAGAATTAGCTATGATGAGAGGAACTAGATATATATCTTCATTGGTAGAGAGAATTCCCTCTCCCTTCTTCCAAACAAGGTGCCAAGATTGTAGTTGGCAAAAAGCAACACATATAACAAATATAGTCCATGGACCTGTTTTCCTTGACATTCTGTATAGAGATGACAATCCTTTTTACATTTTGACTGTTCTTAAAGTTCTGAAGTAAAATTATTAGGTCAAAGAGTTCATATAGTTTAGTGACCTTTTGGGAATCTAAGTCATTTTCCAGAATCCTTCTTATATTGAGATTTCTTCAAGCCTTTGATAATATTGGTAAAGGGACATATTTTCTGTGAAGACAAATCAAAATATATGAGCAATATCCAACATCTAAAAGTTTTCTTATGAGCTAATTTTACTCTACTAAAGTTGAGGATACAATATGGAATTCTGGTGACCTAATTCCAATTCTTTTCTTAAATCAATTTATTTGGCAAATCAAATTGTATTTACCAAACAATCATACATTTTCTTATTTCTCCTTTGATATGAATACCTTTGATATGAATATGAATATGAATAAAAAAGAAAATCCTCATAACAAATTTGCAGAGTCCAACAAAACAAATTCCCACTTTGGCCATGCTCTCAAACGTATATTTAATCAACCTATATTTTAAGTCCATCACATTTCTGACAAGAGGAAGATGACATTTAATTTCTCAACCTCTGAATTTATTAAACTTGGGACACTTCATTTCAATGAGAAAGAAGTCATGAGTGTATATGCATTAGGGTAAAGGGTAATATCCCAAAAAGTCAATGTCAATCTATTGATAAACATTAAGTGCCCCAAACATGCCTGGCACTCTGCTAAGTGCTGAGAATATCAACAAAACAAAAAATAGTCCCTACTTTCAATGAGTTCACAGTTTAATGAGGAGGCAGTATGCAAAAAATCATGTACAAACAAGACTCATAAATGAGAGATAATCAGCAAAGGGAAATCATGAGCTATAAGGAGCATCGGGAAAGACTTGTAAGAGGTAGGATTTTAGCTGAGACTTGAAAGAAGTTAGGAATGCCAAGAGGCAAAGATAAGGAAGGAGAATACTCTAGGCATGCAATTCAACCAGTAAAAATGTCCACTCTGGAGATACAGTGCTTTCTTTAAGGAACAATCAGAAGGCCAATATAACTGGACTGTAGAATATGTGTGGGGATCCATCCAGGGGAGAGAAGACTGGGAAGGTCCCTGATGAGTGTGGGTTATAAAAGACTTTGCTTTGGATATCAAAGAGAAAGTGTTATCCTTGATCCTAGAAGTAATAGGGAGCCAGTGGGGTTTATTGAATAGAAGGGAGGACGTAGGCCAAGGTGAGATCTTTGTTTTAGAATGATCACTTGGACAGCTGAGAGGAGAATGGGTTGGAATGGAGAAGTATGGGACATGGGAGCAAATAGACACTACTTCTAGGTGTGAAGCAGTGAAGCAATGAAGACTACACCATACCAGTGACAGTGGCAGAGGAGATAAGGGAGGATATGTGAGAGATATGACAATGGGGTAAACCAAGACCTTCTCTGCAGATTTTATGAAACAAATGGAATTAAAGAGAGGAGACTAAAGGTAATTTCAACAATTCAGGTCGGATTCTATGGGAATAATATCAGAAAGGCTAAAATCCAATGTGAACCATTGCGATAAATGCTAATGACCATAAAAGGGGATGTTTTTAAACCTGGGTGGTGGTTGGGCAAAAGTATATCTAAAGAGAGCTAAAACCACTACTTGGCATAAAGATGACTAGTGACGATGGCAGAGCAGCCTATTCCCCATTTGACTTCTGTTGTTTTCTGTCACAAAGAAGAATGTTTGTAATAAGAAAGATTGAATAAAAATAATCAGCAAAAAATTGAAATTTAAAAGAAATGAGACCATAATAAAAGAACATCAAGCTCCCCTCAACAAGATTAAGTCTGGGAACTGGGTTCTAAATCTCTCCTCTTCCACCCCTGGATGCCTACCTTAAACCAATTACTTAAGCTTCAGTGCCCTCTTCCTCATCTATAAAATAAGGGGATTAGACTAGATGACCTTTATGGATCCTTCTGTCTCTTTGAATTTAAAGTCCCCGCCCCCAATCTGGTGGCCCTCCTTGGGTCACTTTCCAGCTCATCTGTGTCCTTTCTTAAATGTGGCACTCAGAGAAGAGTACAAAATCACAGACACGCAGATGATCCATAAATTTGTGTTTAATTGAACTTTTGAGCAGCAAGAAACTCAGTTTCACCAGGTTTCTCCCCCTTTTTTGTCCTTGAAACTGCCTTCCCAGATGCCTATGAAGGGAAAACAGCAGCAGCTGCAGTCTCTCAGTCTCTCTCTCTCTCTCTCTCTCTCTCTCTCTCTCTCTCTCTCTCTCTCTCTCTCTCTCTCTCTCTCTCTCTCTCTCTCATCTCTGTCTTTCTGTCTCTCTCTGTCTCTGTCTGTCTCTGTCTCCCTTTTTCTGTCTCTCTCTCTCTCTCTCTCTCTCTCTCTCTCTCTCTCTCTCTCTCTCTCTCTCTCTCTCTCTCTCTCTCTCTCTCTCCTATTTGAAGTGTTTTGAAGCAGGAAATCAAGTCTTGAACTTGGCCTGATTCCAGAAGGGAATTACTAATTAAGAAAACCTGGTCGGATCTACAATTGGAATTCTTTGAGGCTTCTCCTTCTCTCTGAAAACCAAAATGAGAATTGAAGCCAGAGCACTGAAGGGACTCCAAATGTAATTGCAAGAGCTGTTTATCCTGTGGTCTGTAGAAAAGAATACAGATGTGCTCTTACTTAAAGAAAAACTAAAACAAGAAAATCCCAATTCATTAAATTGATAAACTAAGGCCCCATGTTAACTTTACAACATAATTCTTCACAGATTTCTTTAAGTAATAATATTCCCTAGTGAGTTGAAAATACTTAAAATACATGAAATGTTTCAAGCACATGCCCATTGTTTAAAACTTCTTGTAAATACTTTAGGGAAATCCAGAAAGCATTAGAATTATTAGCTCTGATGTGGGATAAGCAAAATTACCTATTTGGAAATCATTTAAATGCCTTTAAATCTTTATTAAATGCCAACTCAAATCCATCCTTTGCAGAATGGTCAAAAGATCATTCTCAGAATCTTCAACGGTTCTCTGTTGCCTCTAGTCTGAGCTTTTTTTTTTTCCTATGGCATGTCTCAGCAAAGGGACTAAACCTGGTTGAGTGAAACCAACAGTCCTCAAACCTGTCAGGGAATTAAGGGAATGTCTACTCCAAACATTGGAATAATTTCCCCATTAGAATGGGCAGATAGGAACAATTTGTTCTAACCACCATGAAAGTGGCTGAAGTGGGTGCCATGGAGCACTTAGAACTTGATCAGACTGTGATGACTCCAAGGTCTTTCACTGCATGCTGGGAATTACCAGTCACCCTGACTTTGTCTTGCCACTGGATTTTGATGAATCTGGAAGAGAGAATGAGACTGATGACTTTGTGCAACTCTGCCTCACTTAAATTCAATTCACAAGCATGTCAAGACATCACCAAGGTCATTGGTCCTCTTCAAAAGCAAAGAAAGAACAAGTCTTTGCACTGTATATGTCTTCTCCATCTTTCCAAATGTTTTTCAGATAACTTATTTTGAAATATTACATTTCAGCCACAAAGGCTTACTGGATATTCCTAAAATCATATCACATCATCCACTTCTAAGCTCTGGCTCAGATGATTTCCATATCCTGAATACTCTACATCCCCTTCTTACTCTACTTATTTAGAATCTTTCCTTGCCTTCAAAACTCAGATCCATCATTGTGTTCTATGTGAAGTATTCCACAAGCTCCTGGTTGAATATTTTCCTTCTTCAAATTTTCTTGTAACTTATCTCAGCAGAGTTGCGCTGGCAAACATTAGTTCTGTAACTGCTTGCCACAAAAAAAGTTCTGGAGGCCATATGACCCCCTAATCTGTTCTGACTCTTCCTTTATGGCACAAAGACTGTACGTGAAATTATCAATAATATTGACCCATCTACTCTTTCTGCCTTGTGCTTTGGTCTGGTTAAATACTAACTTCTGTACAGATAAATGGTGTTATTTAGTCATGGGAAAGTGTCATAACCAATTTCATAATCTATTGATCACAAAATAACAATGAATCTCTAGCTTTTATACTTCAAATTTTTTGTAAATGCTAACTTGGGGGGAAATTTTGTAGGACACATTTTAAAGTTTAATCTGCATTATGAACATTTCCTTCATCTCTTTTTTTTAAGTGGAGATGACCAACAAAATTATAAATCAAACACTGATTTATAGTGTTTTCTATTTTCTGAGATATAAATGATCACATTAAAAATTTAACACTGAGGTATAACTGGTTGACATTCACCCTTGAAATTATCTATTAAGTACATGAGATTATTCCTTGAACAGAATGTAGGGGTCTTGAGGTCAAGAGTTTATGTTTTTCTCCCCTCTATCTCCATTCTCTCTTCTCCACTTTCATATGTCTTCCAGTTTTGCAATTTAGTCTCCCCCCCTAAAAAACATTGATTCATCCATCCATAGATACATTTTATGAGGTTTATTCCATGAAGTTCCAGGTTTATTTCTCCACTATTATTTATATCTGACTTCTGCTTTTACTTTTGTCTCCTCTTGAACATTTAGAAATAAATTTTTTTTTTCATTTAGAATATTTTTCCATGGTTACATGATTCTTGATTCCCTCCCCCACTTTTTCCTCCCCCCTCCTGAAACTGACAAGCAGTTCTACTGAGTTATACATGTATCATTGTTTCAAACCTATTAGAAATAAATTTGTTAATGATCTCTACTGATACATCGTTATTATTTTCCTTGGTGCCTTGCATATTCAGTCATCTCTTCTACATTTTTGTTGTCTGGGAAGTTTGAGCAGCAAATAATTTCTTCTAGTCTAGTTTTCTTTCTAGGAATGTTTCGAATGTCTCTTTTTATTAAATATTCATCTCTTTTTTCATTCATTGAGGTTCAGATTTTAGGTAGGTCACCTTGAGTTCCTTTCCTCTTAGGAAGACATCATTCCATTCCCCAGAATAGTAGTTTTGAGTTATTTGAATTTCCTTTCCTTTGTATTTGTATCTTTTCACTAGTCTGTAGCAGATTTTTTTTTCTTAGTGGAATTGTTCAGTTTAACCACTAGATATGTAGTAAAGTGTGCAGCACAGGATTTTTTTCCTTTCGGAGACAATCTATGGATTCTTTTGATTAACACCTTATTTTTATGTTCAGAAATTCTAGGTAGTTTTAAAAATATATTTCTAGTATTGTGGTATTCAGGATTTTCAATTTATCAGTCTGCCTCTGAGAGAATGATAATTCTTACATTATCACTATGCCTAATGTCTTTAAAATCAATATATTCAATATATTCTGCTTCAATAGAGAACATGCTTTCTCTTGGCATGATTGCTTTTTGCTTCTCTTATTCCAAATTGTTTTACTTCCATGAATTTGCATAAATTGCAATTATCTTCTCCCTTATTTATTTTTTGAGACTTGCCACCTTGGATTAAAATTTTTCTAATCTGCCACATGTTTTTGCCATGAAGACCAGAAATTTTACTTTCACAATTCTTATTTCTCTTTTAAACCATTCTGGAACAACATGCTATGGCTCTAGCCTTTCTTCAAAAACCACAGGTTCCTCTGCCTCATCAGGTGCTCATTAATTTTCCTCTAAATTTACAATATTTGTTCATGTATGTCTGGACTCTTTCTTCTGATTTGAAAGCCAAATTTTCTTCTGCAATTATCACCTTCCCCACTAACTGATCTCCTTATGCTGAAGTTCTTTTAGCTTTCTTCCTCTTGAGGTACTTGGAAATTTCAGTCTTTTCCCCATTCTTTTCCTCTGTTGCTCATTTTCTGACTCCTTCTCCTCTGATAGGCATTTCTCTTGGGACTGGATCTCAAAGAGTCTCAGCCTCTTTTTATACTGAAGGAATTGGTGAATAGCCTTTGTCTCTACCCTAAATGATTCCTGGGGGAACAGAAGCAGAATATTGGGCATTTTCATTCGTGTTTAGTGGAGGGCCTCATACCTATGCTTCCAAATTTCCTTTTTTTCCAGTTCTCTGCTGGTGACACAGAAGTCTGATATATTGCTGTTCCAGTTGGAGCAAATTTATACCATTTGGATCTCATGGCTGGGGGGTGTCATGATAGTGGTGAAGTGTCATTTTGGGTTCTGTTTCAGTGATATGGGTCAGTTTGTGCAGCCTGAAACATTGTGGAGCCTGGAGAATGGGGCTCTGGGTCAGTGCACATTAAGGTTAGGGTTAGATTTTTGCTCCCTATACTATTAAATTTTACCTTACTTGTAGTCTTGGTGATCACAGAGAGCTGAAATTGCTTTCTCTGGCACATAATTCTTATTTTGGAGAGGTCTGAGAGGTGATAAGAAAAAAGTCCATTCCCCCATATTGTTGGCCATGTCTATTGGAAGACCCAATAATTAAATGTGTGTGTGTGTGTGTGTGTATATATATATATATACACACCCTTACCTTCCATCTTAGAGTCAATAGTCTATATTGATTCCAAGGCAGAAGAGTGGTAAGGGCTAGGCAATGGGGGTTAATGACTTGCCCAGGGTCACACAGCTAGGAAGTGTCTGTATCCAGATTTGAATCCAGGACCTCCCATCTCTAGGCCTGGCTCTCCATCCACTGAGCCACCCAGCTGCCCCAAAAAATTATGTTTTCGTGGAAATGGCTTCTTTTGTAATCCTATGGATTTTGTTTTATTTAAAAATTATACTGAGGAAAAGCCCCTGGGCTTAATAAGGTTATGAATCTCTGCTGGGGTCCAACTTTCATCTAAAGAAGAACTTCCTCTATAAGACACTCAATAAATGGCTGCTTGAGGACCACTAGTGAGGGAAAATTCATTTCCTAAGGGGTCCAGTTAGGCTTGCTCTGAGAAAACACCTCCTAGCAATGAGATTTGCCTGACAGTCGAATGGGCCACCTTGGAAGGGGTTGCATCCCAGTAGAGCCTGGCATGGTCCCTTTTCCAGCATGTTGTAGAGGGCATTCTTTCATTCAAGCATGAGTTGTGCTCGACGATGGTCTCTGAGGCCCCTAACAATTCTGTAACTCTGTGACCCTGGAAGAATCAGAGCATTGATTAAGGAGTTCTCATCCTTAGTGGGCAGCCCAGCATTTTGTTCCTGAGGTTTTTCTTTATGTATTTTCTTCCGCCAGATGTTACTGTAGAAATGGGAGCAGGAGAGAAGGAACTGGTGGAGCTTTTCCTATCTAGTAAGCAATTAAACCTTCAGTTGAATTGGAAACTTTGGGGGAAAACTTTTTGAGAAGCAAGACAGGCAGTTGCCCAAGGCAGAGCAAGTCCTGAATGAAAGCATCGGGAAGATAATAATTGGTCAGTTGGCTTCAGGCCACATAGCAGCCAGTGTCGGGTTCTTCTCCAACTATATGTTTTGGGAGAGACTAAAATGACCTCATATCTATGTTGCATTTTAATAGAAATAGTTTAGAAGAGAGTATCTGAGCTAGGCAGTTATATAAAACATAAGTTAGCACTTACTTTGTCACAATGAGGTAATCTCATAGGTGCAAAGGGCACAACAGCTTTTGATCCGAGATAGGATGCCGATGAAGAGAGTCTTGGACTTAGTCAAAGGACCTGCATTCAAATCCCAGCTTTTCCCTTTGCTAGCTTCATGAACCTTGTCAAAGTCATAGGACCAAAGGGCAGGTAGGTGGCTCATCAGATTGAGAGCCAGACCAAGTGGCAGGAGGTCTTGGATTCAAATCTTGACTTCAGTGACCCTGGGCAATTCACTTAACCCCAATGGTCTCTCCCTTACTGCTCTTCTGCCTTAAAATTGATGCTTAATAAGGGAAGAAATAAAGAACAAAAAGAAAAAGACCATTTAGGATAGAGCTCTAGATTGAGTCAAAAAGACCCAGACTCAAATCCTCACTCAGACATGTTGGTTATGTAACTTTGGGCAAGTCTTTCAGGCTCCAGCCTCCTGTATTCCTCCATCTGACCCTCTTTGGAAACACTGGGAGGTGGGGCATGTGGAGAAAGATGGACTTGGAACAAGAGCCAAAGGGAACCACAAAGAGGGTCTAATCCAATGAAGTTGAACGCAATAGAAATGGAGCCACTAAGCCATACTAAGGATCTCTGGAGACCCTATATTGACATCGTTTTAAAATGTAACATTATCTCTATTGTGTTGCATTTTTATTTTGTCAAATCTTTTCAAATTACCCTTTACTTGGGCACTACCAGCAGCTGCAGCCACATGAGACTCATGGGCACATGTTGGGTATCCCTGATCTAACCCAGACCTCTGCTATCTAAATGAGGAAACCAAGGACCAGGGATATGACACATAGTAAGCAACAGAGCCAAGCTTTGAGCTCTGCTCTTCCAGCTGCCCAAATCCAGAGCTCATTTTCCTGCACTGACCTTGGAGCCAATTGGGCAAGTCAGAATAGCTCTTTGGGCCTCAGTTTCATCATCTGTAAAATGAGGGGCTATTGTTATAGGATCTCTAAAAATTTTCCAGGGCTAATTCCATGATCTTGTGCTTCTCCTTCCCCCTAGAAGCTCTATGTTCCAATGGATGGAATATTCTTGCAATCAGGAAGGCCTGAATTCACATGCTCCCTCAGTCACTCACTGGCACTGTGACCCTAGATAATCCACCTGATCTCTCTCCACCTGAATTCTTATCTCAAAAATAGCAAAAAAATAAGAAGATCTCTCTACTTCACAAGGACATTTCAAGGATGATATGAGTTTGACACATCTTATAGAAAAGTTGATGATGATGATGATAATGATGATGATGATGATGGTGGTGGTGGTGGTGGTGGTGGAGGTGATGGGGCATCCAGAAGTATCAAAAGAAACAATGTTTAAGAATGATATTTTTTTAAACACTTACCTTCCGTCTTGGAGTCAATACTGTGTATTGGTTCCAAGGCAGAAGAGTGGTAAGGGCTAGGCAATGGGGGTCAAGTGACTTGCCCAGGGTCACACAGCTAGGAAGTGTCTGAGGCCAGATCTGAACCCAGGACCTCCCATCTCTAGGCCTGGCTCTCAATCCACTGAGCTACCCAGCTGCCCCCCTAAAATGATTTTTTAAACGAAAAAGAAACACTGTATAGTTGGAAGAAGAATAGAGTTGGACTTGTGGGACTATGTGATGGGTGTCATCATTACCATTCAGACCTCTATGAAGTCACTTGATGCTGGATCTTATTTGTAAAATGAAGAAGTTGGCCCAGGTGACCATAAGGTGCCACCTTCTCCAACTAAATCTGTGATTCTAAGCCCAGTCCTTTAGGACAGGAATGGTTTCCTTTTCTTTCTTTCTTTCCTTCCTTCTTTTTTGTTTTGTTTCTTAACACTCACCTAGCAGAGGGCCTGGTATGAAGTATACACTCCACAAATGCTTGCTGAATTCAATATAAGTAGAAGCTATTATAATGAGCATTGTAACCCTTTTACAGCTCCCCCAAACAGCCTATCTCTCCATTAAATTATATTGGCTTGTGTGTTTCCCAGACACAGCAGAATCCCTGCATCCCAAAAGTAAGGGGAGAGAATGTCAAAGAAAGCCTGAAAAACACTCTTTAGAAATTGCCAAGGATATGACAAACTCACAAAAGCCAGGCGGTCTAAGCCCTGGCTGTTTCCTTGCTTAACTATGTGAAACCTGACACAAGACTTCCTGGCTTTTCTGAATCTGAAATGTTCCCTTAGAATGCTTAAATGACATCTGAAAAAAGACCCATTTGGATACAAGTTGACTATGAAGTCCTTGAGTTTCAAAGTTTAGGCTAATCTCTCTAGATCCAGCTACTGCCCATTTGGTCTTTAGTGAGAAGAGAAGCAATAATGTGATTGTTCTTGACATCTTTCCTATGGACTGAGGTAGTAAGAAGGCACAAACCTGTGAGCCTAATTGAGTTCTACTCTGGGCACCAGTTTTAAAGGAGGTCTTGTCTCCAGATGAACTGTCAGCTTGGAGGAAAAGGAAAAGAGTCAAAAACGAGTGATGAGTAACCACCCTAGCTTAAAGATATTTAACCCATGTGGGCAGTCACTCTAATAAGGCTTAAGGGGCCAAAAGAGTCTTTAGCCAGTGAAGAAAAGACTCACTCCTTGGTTTTAGGTTTCCCAACCCATTCCCTTTTGCTCTCTCTTCTGCAGGTGAATAGTCACCTTGGTTTTCTTAGGCTCTTCCCTGTGGTCTTTATTTTCCAGCAACCTCTGGCCCAATCTAAGGTCCCTAAGACACTTTGATCCACATTATGAACCCAGTATGAAAATTGCAAGCTTCTTGAAAGCAAAGACAAGTTCATCCTACGTGACTATTAAAACCATGCCTTGCATGTAGTAATTCCTTAATAAATTCTTGCTTAATGAAAGAATGAAAAAAATATAGCTTAATTCCCTGGAAAATGAAAGAAAGGAAGGAAGGAGGAAAGGAAAGGGAGGGAGGAAGAGAGAGAAAGAAAGAGAGAAAGAAAGAAAGAGAGAAAGAAAGAAAGAAAGAAAGAAAGAAAGAAAGAAAGAAAGAAAGAAAGAAAGAAAGAAAGAAAGAAAGAAAGAAAGAAAGAAAGAAAGAAAGAAAGAAAGAAAGAAAGAAAGAAAGAAAGAAAGAAAGAAAGAAAGAAAGAAAGAAAGATGGAAGGAAGGATGGAAGGAAGGAAGGAAGGAAGGAAGAGAGAAAGAGAGAAAGAGAGAAAGAGAGAGAGAGAGAGAGAGAGAGAAAGAGAGAAAGAGAGAAAGAGAGAAAGAAAGAAAGAAAGAAAGAAAGAAAGAAAGAAAGAAAGAAAGAAAGAAAGAAAGAAAGAAAGAAAGAAAGAAAGAAAGAAAGAAAGAAAGAAAGAAAGAAAGAAAGAAAGAAAGGAAGGAAGGAAGGAAGGAAGGAAGGAAGGAAGGAAGGAAGGAAGGAAGAGAGAGAGA